>NC_037672.1:32098641-32279586 GCF_003255815.1 Theropithecus gelada
TCCTTCCTTCCTTCCTTCCTTCCTTCCTTCCTTCCTTCCTTCCTTCCTTTCTTTCTTTCTTTCTTTCTTTCTTTCTTTCTTTCTTTCTTTCTTTCTTTCTTTCTTTCTTTCTTTCTTTCTTTCTTTCTCTTTCTTTTCGTCAGATAACTGTTACAATATAGCTTCATTACCAGAGAACTAAGTAAATGAGGTATCGTTACATGCAGATCCACAGAGACATTGAAATAGTTTAAGACAACGTAACCCCTGCTTCAGGATATTTTTTTAAACAGAAATCTTACCTCTGGTCTTTTTCTGCCAAGTTAAAGAAATCGACAACTTTAGTAACCAGTTGGCCTTAATATATTGCTTGCAGAAACGTGTACAAAGAATCTCAATGATTGTCCCTGGGAGAACTATGCTTGAATAAGATTTACACATAAATAGTTCATTCAATGTTGATTTTTGTGTGTTAGTCTTCTGAGGAAAGAAAAGTGCTTTATACTCCATGTACTTCAGCCTTGGTGGCCTTGGAATGTCTTACAGAAGACATCTTTGTTCTATGGATTATTTAGCACAGGGTCTGATTATATAGCACACTTTTCTAAGAGTGCATGTGTCAAAGTGAAGAACCACAGAGGAATTATTGAACATTGTATTTTCAGATGGAAAGCTAATCATATCTAAGAACAATAGGGGCAGCACACAGCAGTTATTTAAAAAATATGAAAATTATATATATATATTTATATATACATGATAGATAAAAGAGAAAAAACAAGGGGGGAGAGAAAAACAAACAAACAAAACAGCAAGAAAACAGAGTTACTAACTTTTTCTATTACAACTTTTCAAATTCTTAGATTTAGCAAGGTAGAAAATGTAGAGATTTTTCCTCCAATTTTAACGTCTGGATAAGACAATGAAAATACCCAGATGGATTTAGTAGAGTACTTATTCCAACTCTAAATCAGAGCATATATGCTTTGCTTATATAAGCACCACATTTTAATCCACAGTTTTCAAGCTAATGTATAAAATTTTAAAACAATAGCAGTTATGATTGGTGTCTTAGACCTGATAAGGACAAAGAATTTTCATTACTCAAGAAATACAAGAGGATTTCTGACCTTTATATTTTCAAAGAAGAATAAGTTGGGTACTGATTGAAACAGAGTAAGTTAAAAATCATCACAAGAGTCTTACTTTATTCACTTTCATTAATATATATAGAACATTTCAGATAGAACATTATTATAACTATCATTCTGATTAATTATATTTTTAGCAGCAAGATATCATCTAAGGTTTACTAGAAAATGGTGATAATATCTCAACAAATTTGACTCTGAAGTTGGCAATTTTGATAAATCTAGTTTAATTCTTAATCCAGCCAAAATTCTGGTATATCAAACCAAGTTTTCTTAAAATATATTTAAAAAACTTTAAAATAGCACAATAAGATTGGATTTAATTTAAAATGATGATTCATGTCTATTGACTTTAGCATAAGTGAAAATACATCGTATTAATTCTGGAACTTTATTAAGACATTAATTTTTACTTTAGTAGATATATATATATATATATATATATATATATATATATATATTTCCCAGCTTGTTGCAGTCAAACAAATCATTTCCTCCTGCTTTGATATTGAATCACTAACTACTTCACTTGGTATCTGTCAAACACTATGTAACATTAAGTTTATTTTTCCCAGTTAGTTTGAAGCACCATGTAAATGAGACCAATGAAAGGAGTTTGATACTCATTTGGCTTTGTTTATGGTTGAATACAAACAGAAATGTCCTCTCTGATAAATAATTGCTTTGAAAATTGTAGTTAAATAAGTTCTCTTATATTTAAAACATGCACAATAGTATATATTTTCTGTTTTATGAAACATGTGGTACAAGCCTTATAACAAAAAACTTTTTTTATCTTAAACTGTAAGAAGACTGTGTTGAAGAAATTATAAGTTCTTCATCAGCGAAAAGCCAGTAGATTAGTAGACAGATATTACTTTTGGTTATAAATTTACTCCTAGGTAGACATGTGACTTTACAGTTATTTATTTATTTTTTTCTGGAAATCAGTTTCTCACTTAGAAAATTAGGCAAACTAACTGGGCTCTCAAAGGATCCCAATATCTCTTAGAATAGGCAAGAGTAAGGTCATGTTGGTTTAATGTGGAAAGAAATCAAAATATTCTTGGTATTTTTTTAAGCTTACACAAACATTTCTGATGATCCAGGCCACTTTCTAACCCTAAAAGGTTACTGTTCACGCTGCTACGTGGCAGCTGGCCATGCAACTTTCGTCATCGTGTCACTTGGAACATGAGACTTTCTTGAATGATGTAGCAGAGAAAGAAAATGCTGGTGGGTTTTGCCTAAGCAAGGATGTGCTTGGGATGGAAGTGATACATAAACTCTTCCCCACTAATTTCTTTGGTCACAGTAGGTCACACAATCCTGCTGACTTAAGAAAGCTTGTAGAAGAAAGGTGAAGAATTCTGAAAGTCTTTGTGGCACTAATTATAACTAACATATTCCCTTGTATCTCTAACTTCTTCTGATTCCCTTATGTGATTCCCTGATGCCTTGACATTTTCCAGGGAAAAAGTACAGAACTGTGAAAATTTTACCAGTAATAAAAACTTAAGACTTTCGGCATTTTCTCAAGGTATATTCACAAAGAAATCCACTCTTGAAGTTAGGTATGGCAGACATCATTCTTATCTCACAAATGAGCAAACTGAGGCACAATGTAATAAGGAGAAATCATAAAATTACAGCTCTAAAGTACACCCATCTCCTCAAAGGCAAAGCTTAGAATCTAATCTGAATCCTAGTGAAGCCCTCTTATTCATAAGATGATGTTCTATATGATTGTAACTAACTGGACCATCCTAGGAAGAAGTCATTGTTAAGGAAAATCAGCTTGAGATCAGCACAACTATTTGAATGAAAATGCATAGTTTTATTTATTTTTAATAAGGATATGAATTTTCCAAAGTGGAAGGTATTCTTCATTTTCTGTTGGCTTCTTGCACAAAATTGAAGATAGGACAAGACATTGTTGCTCAGCTGCCCTCACTGTGCTCCGCTCACGTGCCCACAGACAAAATCTATTTCTCCTGGGATGTATTTAAATAAACCTGCACAACAATTTGTGATACTGTGCTAAGTTCCCTTAAAAAACTGTAACTTATAAAATATTCGAACAAGCAGGTCTTCAGAAATTATTCGGCCTAAAACCCTTATTTGCAGATGAGATACCTGAGACTCAAAGAGATCAATTTGGTTTTCTACTGCTACAGTACCTGTCAATATTCACATTGTAACATAGATCAACCCTAAACCTAAGCCTTACTCCAATAAAATATCTGCAAAATTGAAGAAGGCATAAGAGATCATTTGGGGAGTTGGTCTTAGAATGTTTCCAATAATAAAATTCATATGGGTTGATTTTTAAAGTTAGTTCTTTGCAACTAGTCTTCTCCCATTCCTATACATGTTCCCTTTATTTTCCGCAGTTACCATAAAATAACAAACATAATCAAATAGCTCCCTTTCTGGAAGATCAGTAAGTTTCTGCTTAGCAGAGCATAACTTTTGCAGTGTGGTCTATTGAACTTTGCAGCCTGGCTACCACTTGCTTCTCCAGGTTCATCAGCGATCTTTACAGCCCATGTCACAATCACACAGAATTCATTAATCTCTGCACATATGATGATATTTCACAACTCTTTGCCTTTGTTATTGCTACTGGGTATTCCCTGCTTCCCAGTCCATCCAGGTCCTATCATTAGCCATCCCTCATCTCAAACGATGCCTGACAGTGACAACTCTCTCATCCCCTTAGGGGTAAATCTGTGCTCCTACAGCACATTGTTCATATCACTCTTGAAGTTTTGCCAAACTCTTCTGCAATTTTCTTCTGTTTCACCCAGTAGACCCCTTAAGGGCAGGAAGCTCATTTGAAACCTCTCCTTTCCCAATGATATCAGAGTGTGCAGCACCTAATAGCTACCTAATACATTTTGTAGAAGGGTGGAACCATTCGCGAATTAAAACTTCTAACACTTTACAAATCACAAAACACTTTTCATATTATGTCAACCCCTCACCACAGGGTGCCCATGTATTTATAATTCATATACAGAGTTGGCTGTGTGTGTGTGTGTGTGTGTGTGTGTGTGTGTGTGTGTGTGTTTGTGGCCAGTGGCCAGTATTTCAGGGGGTGAGGAGTAGCAAGTTGGGATTTTAGTTTATAAGGAGTACCAGAACAAAAGAAAACAACTGGTAATTGGAGAATGAGTACTTTTATTAACATCTAACCTATTCTCTTGACACATCTGTGCCTTTTACTGACTTATCCAGTTGTGATCTTCTCACCTTCTGAATGCCATGACCACAGACACACAGCACTAATCTAAACTAGCAGCTAGACACCATTTTCTCAAGCTGTAGAAAATGAGGATTTCAAGTCTGCACACCAATTTCCCTTTGTAAGGTGTTTCAGTCCTTATGTTCACTGACCTTATTTCCACTGTGTTAGTTTATATTGCTCTCCGCTTGAGGAGTTTAATGAGTGCATCAATTCCACTGGCTGTTCTGATTACAATATCCTTGCATATGTGCACCTTTTTGGGATAAAAAAGATTACCATGGGCCTTAAAAAAAAGGATTTTCAGGTCTTCTATTTGGATTTTATAGTTTTTCTTCAATTATTAGTTTCTCAACCCAAATTATAATATTTGGGACAAATACGCTGGTATGTCAAGAATAAATTCATGAATTCTATGTCAGCCCAGCTAGAAATGGAAAGAACATGAGATTTCAAGTGAAGCAACCTGTTCCACCTCCACTACTTACATTTTGTTTGACATTGGAGAAGTCGCTAATTACATTTAGCCTCAAGTTCTTCTGCTAAATGTAGATACTAATTAGATACTGATTCTGTCAGAATCAAGAGAAGGGATAAATGTAAATGTGCCTTTTTATATTCAAAGATGTATATGAATTTCATGGTACAAAATTATATATGCACATTGTCATCAGTTCTTGCTAAATCCCATTCAGGTATTGACTTGTTATCTCTGAATGCAGTCACAGAATATAATTAAGCACATCTGACATGTAGTTCTGGCTCTTCAGTCAGAAGAAGCCTTAATGGGTGACATTGCGCACCTTACAGTAACCTCAACCAAATCTCGCTTCCATCTTTAGAATTAAGAGATTCTGAGGGCCATCCCTGTTCACAGGATGTAAGTATGACACTTGATTAAGGACCCAGTGTAAGAACATTACAGACAAAAACATCCAAAAAACCTCAAGCCCTGATGAAGCATGATTGAGGTTTTCCAGGAAAAAGTAAATCTAGTGGGACTGTGTGAAATAACTTAAATTAGAGTAGTAAGAAATAAATTCAGAAAGATATACAGGAGCCTTTAAGTCCTTGTATCAGTAACAACTTTTTTTTTTTTCCTTACAAAAGTCCCACAGTTTGGGAATTACAAGTGCTATCAGATCCTGTACCAAATACAACCACATTTAGTCAATTATTCAACCCCAGGATCTATAAAAGTGGTCACTGAGTATGAAAAAGGTTAATAGCAATTTTTTAAAAGAATAATTATGAAAACTTACATGTGTGCTCCAAAATTAAGGGGACAAAGACAACTGTACTTAGTTCATGCCTGAAAAGTTTCAAAGGAAATAAGCCACTCTTTCACTGATGATAGTAGAAATTCAGGCATTTCCATGTGGCCAGCTGTGAGACCTTTGACAGCAGGCTTTGAGTAACACTGAAAAAGTCTCTGCCTAAGACGATATTTTGCCAAGCTCATTAGAAAATGACTGAAGGTACCTCATCATATATAAAGTAGGCATAGGTCACTGGTGAGTGAGAGGAAATCAGGGCATTGAAAATAGAAAAAAAAAATGTGGCATAATGACAGATCACTGCTGTTCCAGTGTAAACACAAAAGTCTCAAAGTGAGAGTGAAATGCAATTCTATTAATTTTTATATTTATTTACAGTCTCACTGACCCTTTAAAATTTATTCATGAGTGTAACCCCCATGCCACTGAATGGAAAGTTCAAAAAGCTTCCCAAATTATTGAAAGAAGGCAGTACTATTATTTCTGTTGATGCAAACCAGGTCCCCAACCAGAAATTATATGATATTGTTGAAGATGGTAATTGATAGTCATTTAATTACAAGAAATCTCCCAGCAAACACATTCTCTTCCCGATGTGAAGGACTGAAATTGTCAGCTCTTGGCATTTGAGAAAGATGTATAGCTCTTTCTGTCTTCTCTTCCTGGTTACGTCTTCTCTCATTGTAGGTGGGGAAGGGATGAGACATGGATTGCTTGGCTGTATCCTCTCCTGGCCTGATAGTGGTTAAAATAGTCTCTTTCTCATGGATTCTTCAGAGAGTCCCATCTCTGGACATCTGTTTCTTATACTTCTTTTGTCCAGAGTAGATACATATCTATTTAGTCTGCGTTTTCAGTTCCCAGTAATTTGGCATTCACCATCGGTTTCTTGATGTTGGGGTCTCTCTGAATCTTTTGGACAGGACACTGGACAATCCCATACCAGCTTTCTCTCTTGCAGAGTCACTGCTGATCTATGGAAAAACACATATCTTTGCCCAACTAATTCTGGAAGAACATGCTACCTCAATCTGCATACCTTTATCTTCATGTTTCCTTAGTCACTGCCAGTCCCCAGTCCATGATGACCTCCAATTTAAGGAAAACAAACCTGCCTCTCTGAAACAAATTAAAGAAGAGCCTTTTAGAAAAGAAAATCTTAAACTCTTTGAAGCTTGATAAAAACCACAAATATTAGTATCTGCTGAGTCACTATCTCAAATAAACTCATTCTTCTGAATCTTCAGTTCCCAACCCTAGAGGAAATCTGCATCAAATCTCAGCTTTAATTGCCACCATTAAATATGAACTAATAATCTGATTTTTCAGGCATTCAGAAGTCTAGGTCAATCCAAGTCTCAAATCATCCTACACTATTAATATCTTCTTCCCACGCTTGGGCCTGACTCAGGTCTAGAAGCCTCCAGTAGGAAAAACGCATTATCAGCCTTGATTTCTCTTTCTCATGTTGCATTCCCCCTGCTCATTAGCTGCTCTTTCTCTCTTCTGCAAGGTTGATCTTTGTATATTTTAGAGGTGTAGGGAAATGAGGAATTAAGAATCCATAACAATATTTATATAGTAGATGCATTGCCAATACTATCCCAGCTGTGGAATGCTCTCAAACATGACAGAATTTTAAATGCTGGCTCTTTCTTTCTCCTCTGGGGTGTGTGTGTGTGTGTGTGTGTGTGTGTAAGTGTGTGTTGTATGTGTGTGCTGTGTTTATGTAGTGTTTATTCTTGGAGGCATTTACCACCTGACTTTCCTTTTGCTAGACATCTGACCTCTGACCTCCATCTCAGTCCTTGGATCTTAGTGGTCTACTTTGTACAGATTCTTTATGTTGGAAACACCTCATTTTTTTGTGTGTGAATCTTTTGGTGAAGGTGTCCTTTTCTGATGACTCTAGCCTCGGGTACATTCCACGGAGCCTACATCTAACCCAGTGTAGCCATTTGCCTATGTGTTTCGTTGGTGGGATGTAAATTGCTCTTATGCTGTCTCCTTCTACCTGTTCTATTTTCAGAGTTGCTTCAGGCTCATTCCTGCTTTTAATATTTTCCAAAATAGAGTAAATTACTAGTTCTGTGCCCACCAATCTCTCTCAAATCTGTCAAATAATATGAAGTCAAATAGTTAGAGAATGGAGAAATCAATGCCACTTAAGAATTTCAGGATTCCTGGACAGGGTGGCATGTGAAACAGATATGGCTTAGACAGAAGCAAGAGAACAGAAAGGCGTGGTAGATGAGCAAGCTTGTTAGGTTTAAGAGTAAACTTTATAATTATGTAGACCTAAATTTGAATGTAATTTCTGATATATATTACTTGGTTAAATCGAACAGTTATTTTAGTTGTTATGGCCTCCATCTCTTTTCTGTAAAAGGTTATCAGTATTTTATATTTCATAAGGTTATTACAAATGTTGAATTACTTAAGATTTGAAAAGAGTTAATACCTAGTTGATAGTAAACACTCAATAACTTATAGCTTGAAATAAAATATGATAAAGTATATAATTCTGGAGTTTGATTTTAGTTTATGCAAGGATGTAAAAAATATTAAAAATATATTATTTAGAAGTAAGAAGCTGTCTTTGGTTAGCAATGACCAGTTCATTCTCACCCACTAGGTGCCCCCTTAGTAGATGCTATGTTATCTTTTGAAAATCTAACGGTTACTGGTCTTCTCCAAAATACTATGGGCTCTTTAAAACAGACAATGTATCTTGTTTATTCTCTGTCCCCAGCTCCTGGCACAGAGTGTCTTTAAAAGGAATTTCCTGAATGAACACATTAAGATATTACCTACTAATTATTCTCACAAGTTAAAAATTGGTACAATTATTATTAATAGGTATTAAGCAAGATAATTAAATAATGAAAGTGGTAAATTGGAAAAACTGCCCAATGTTTGAATGCAGAACAAGTTCAATGAGATGAAGATGAGTGATTACAAGACGATTTCCCTAAATCAGATCCACAGTGATGAAAATCCAGACAAATGTAGCATTGAATGCAAAGGTGGCTGTAGTCATCCAGGAGATAGCGTGCAAGGAGAACAGGCTGTCTTGCGTTACAGAACAATACAGTTAATATAGGAGACAAAGGAAAAATAAAAATATGAAGTCTTGCTCCTTAGAACTTTGGCAAACAAGAGAACAATAATAGTGTTACTTAACACATTTGTGGAAGTCGAGTAGCATATTGACTTGGAAGTAAAACATGAGCTATTGGTGTTTGGATTTTGAGACAACATTTAGTCTTTTAAGTGTAAACTTATTTTTCCAGATGTGGAAGTGTAGAAATGGATTCATCAAGCTAAAGTATCTACTTGCTGAGGTATCACTAGAGAAGTGATAGCTGTAATATGAGCTTAGATTAACTGAAGGAAATGTAAGTGTATATAAATGTACTATATTACATACAGCACATTTTCAAAACCAGGTTAGTAACATGGAACTCTGAATTTTGATCAGACTTAGAAACTAGAAATAATACTATTTACTGAGCATGTAAATTGTGCCAGGTAGAAAGAGGGCATGGGTTTTAAGGAGAAGAAGTTGTCTAAGATCACATAACAAGTAAATATTATGAAGATTCTGAACTTATCCTCACTCTATCTCAAAATCCTGTTTATTTTCTCCAGTAATTATAGCAAAGGTAACATAGATGGAATAGTCTGAAGGAAAAAAGTTAATCCATGTTTAATGGAGATGAGTGCCTTATGAACAGGTTATTAAAACTATAGGTGGACATGAAGAAAAAGTTGAGGATGATAAAAATAAAATGTGATAAAGAGACTGAGTTGCCAAAACTCTCTTTGAGTGACCATGCTTGGAAAACCAAGTCACACTGCTTTCTGGCCATCATTAACTAATACTTTTGGTATCCACATACTTTCTAATGATTAGAATTCTTAGATTTTACAAACAGTTTTCCCTGGCATTGCTCCTAGAAAATTTGTCTTGAAAGATTTCCATAGCCCTGCACATTCAAGGTCTCATGTAACTGACAAGATAATGACAGGGGCAATTTTAAACTGTTAAAAGACTTTGCTGCATTTGATCTTTTCCAGTGCTGATTTCAGCAAAAGAGGGGGAAATTGTTCATTATGTCAAAAAGAATATAAAATACAAAATATGATGCCAGTTTCTAAGACTTTTCCATCCAAATGTTCTTCTACCGAATGACAGGAGTATGTCAAAAATACAGTCAAGTAAAAGAAAGTATGTGTTGGTTGATCTCAAACTAAGTAAGTAGTTACTGTTAACAAGCTTTGCAATTTCACAAATCTCCATTTATGTATAACAGTACATGATTTTATATTAGCCAGAAGACATGACAGGAAAAAGGGCAATAGTAACTACAATAAAAACAATCTTTGATTATATGAGATAGTTTTATCCTTTGGTTTTCAATTTGATTCAATGTTCAAACTAATGAAAATGCTACAGCAAATAAAATGCATTTCCATTGCACAATCATTTGTGATGTGCTTGAGCTAGCTATGAATAACTTGTTTTTCATATATGTGGTTATTTAGTTTCCCAACATTAAACTGTTGTGTTGTATTGCTAACAACAGAAGAGAAAAGGTTAATTTAAACCAGCATTAAGAGGGAAAAAAAAAAAGCTTGCAAGAGAAATGCAAGGTTTAGTCAAAACAGACAGTTGGGAACAAATGGCAAGGAGCAAAATACACTAATTGAGAAGCAGGCAAGACATTTTTTCGCTTCCTTCTTTTTGAGTGCACTGATTAAAAAATAGTTAATTAGCACACATCACCAGATCTGCTCTACACTGAGAGTTTAACCTTATAATGTTGTCATTTTTCATAGAAGCAGGGTGTTTAATGAAAAGCACCATTAAGTTATAATGTATAATGATGTGCATTGTTGATAGATGAGAGACTACTCAAAACATTCCTTTGTAAATTTTGCATATTTCTGGCATTTATCTACCACTTTATGTTTACTAAGTGCTTTATTCTTGTTCAAAAATCTATTTTTCAACATCGTGTGAAAATAATTTTACTTGAAGTCTATTAGAATATGTAATGGTAAATTTTTTCTTAACAGTTTATATCATTTATATTGTTTAAACACAGTTACTCTCAATTATATCAGAAAGTTCTTCTCAGTTGCATAGGAAACTGTTGCAAGTTTACAGTGCCCATTAGAAATTCCTGACTCAACAATTATTGATCAATTGTCTACTATGTGAAGCATAAATGTATCTCTTTTCAAAGTTTTTATAATCATTGGAGCAATAATATTTCTAATCAGGAATAAGACTTCTATAATTTATTGGAGGAACAAGACAGTTGAAACTAAGAGGCTTAGACCTGCATCACTGCAGGATTTCTTCAGGCTTGTCCTCCAGCATTCACTACCACATTCAAAATATACTCTACTCCTAATTATCAAGGGAAGGAATAACAACACCCAGATGAGTCACAAGAATAAAAGGCTGCATTAGTTGAGTGTGTATTCTGCATCAGGCACTGTGCCTAGCATGCCTATGACTTATTTACCCTTTTGCCTCATAATAACTCCATAAAGCAACTATTATAATTACTTCCTGCTTTCAGAGGGGAAAACTGAATTTTAGAGAGTCCAAATGATTTGCCAAACATTATGTAACTAGATAGAATAGAGCTGTGATTCACACTCAGATAGACTTCGACAGGCTCTTAACTTCCACATAGTGAAATACACTTTCTCTCTATCACATTGAGGACTTGTAACACCTTACCTAGTGGCTATTTAAACAAGCCTTGCTTTAGTTTAGCTGTCCTCCTACCACCCTATTTCCCATAAAGAGGACAAGCAAAGGCAGCATTATTTCATCAGGTGGAAAAAAATCACTCCCCGTCTACTCCAGTCCATAGGGATTTGTGCCTTACCCTTTGGTTTGTGAGGCACCTGAGCCAACACAAAATAAGATAAAATTATCTAAGCAGAACTGTTAAATCTTTGCCCAGCTTCTGTATATAGTCAGAAGGGCAGCTGTTTCTGTGATGGCCAGAATCTCTGGGGATGCCTTGGCTGTAACTACCCATATGATTATGATCGCAGATTTCATTCTGGCAAAGAGAAAACATATTCTGACCATGGCAAGTAAAGGAGAAAGTATTATGCATTCAGAGTATTGGGACATTATAACATTTCAGAATTGTAAGTGTCATAAAGGTCACTTTTCTTTCATGACAAGAGTGTCTGACCCAATGCAAGATCATTATGCATACCATCACAGCTGAAAGAGGAGTAAGCCTTTAGTAAAGCAGCTGGCCAGAATATTCTAGGAATTATCTACAATATCTGATGATTCTTTGTGATCTAATTTTTATGTATTGCAAAGATGAGAGTATAGTTTCAATAATGTCCATAGAAAGATGCAGATAGTCTGGTGACAGCACTAACTCAGACAAAAAATTTCATTTTGTGTTGGGCACCTTGCTCCAAATTATTTCTCTCACTCCAAATTCTGATACATTCTTCCTTTTGAACCAGTCCAACCTGGGTACCTAGCCAATCCTAACAAATTTGGAGGCATTATTTTGAGCTCCATTCTCGCCCATGGTATTGTTATGGTTCACAGATACCTACAAGCTAACAAAGTTGCAGTTGTTATCCTTGCCATTTTGTCCTTGCCAAGTTTCATTCCCTTAGCAGTGATTCATCCTTTGTCATTTTCATACAGTATTTCAAATAGGGCTTCTGTCTGGGTATCTTTAGTCTTTATGAGTTTTTATCTTAAGTTTGAGTCTTGCCTTAAACATCATAGCATTTGATGAGAACACCCAACAAAGGACTTCTCTTAGAATTTGAACTTTTGTTTTCTGATGTCCAATTCATTTTTATTGATACAGAATTAATAACTTATATGAGCCCATCACACTGTAAGTGTCTTATCTCATTTACAATATTCTTTGCTTCAACCATACTCTTCTCATTATATTCGAGCACTGGATGGAGAACCAGAGAAAATTGGGCAACACTTTTCCCTAATGACATGATCTAATGTTCACTCACTTTTAAGGCCCTTCATTATGGCAGATCATTCTGCTACATCCATTTCTAGATTCTTCTCCCCCGCCAGTCATTCATCATTTTGGTTTCAACATGTTTTTCAGTTGCTATTCTTCAAAATTGATAGTAGGCAATTTTTTTTATTATTCTTCTTTACAATAAGGAGCTTATTTTTAATATTCTCCTGGACATAAAAGAAGTATTCAACCTCAGGAAATATCCAATAAAGTATTTCATACCAAGATGCAATCCACACAGAGATTTTGACAGCAATAATTCTTTCATTTTGAAGTATATTTCCAATATTTTGGAATAATCTTCTTTCTATCTTAAGGAAAATCCTTAATCTTATCAACTAGGAGGATGTAATAGTTGGCTTTTAAGCCTCTGGCATTTTTCAGAAAAAATAATCTATTTAGGAATAAAAGTGGCATTAAGAAAGTGGTTGAAGAGGTTTTGCTTGGACTTTCCATAGTGCATCAGTCTCTGTACACTTAAAGAAATGAACTGTCTTTAAATAGTCTAATGGCTTTTAAAGGCACTCTAATAAAACAACACTTCCTTTCAACTATTTGATGCACTAAATGCATTGCTGCTCCAGTAGTTTCATGTTAAGTGTTACCTTTCTCCTAAATTGTTTTTACATTTGCATATATATTTTATAGCTTTAGATACAGAGTATATTTTATACTATTAATGGAAAAATATTTTAAATCCAGAAAGTTCAAATTCAAGAAGTATAGTCTTCAGTAACCCTTTAATATGTCCTTCCAAGCTTTTTTTACTCATGCAGGGTTTCTATTTATAGCAAAGGGTTTTACTTTTCTCAGTTGGTTTATACATTTATATGGATTAATCTCAGATGTTCATTCATATGCTTGTCACTAATAGTTAATATTTAATGAGTACTTTATTAGTGGCTGACACTGTACTATTTGCATGTATTAATGTATTTAATACTCTACTCCCAATAGTCCTCTAAAGTAGGTGTTATTATTATCCTAATTTGATAGATGAGAAAATCAAAGGACAGAAAAGTAAAATAACTTTTACAAAGTTGCACTGATAGATGAGAATACTGTGTCACCTATGTCACACAGTTGACAAAGAGAAGCATTAAACACAGATTTAATGACAGAGCTCATAGCATTAGCTCCTGCCCTACCCTTCCTTAGTTGAAGTTTGGAGAATCTTAATACCTCACCCATGGTCACCTAAGTAGTGTTTGATATAATAGGAATTTCAATTCAAGTCTTAGAACTCCAGTAACTCTTCTTAATAAACTCCAGTAAAACTCTTGTTAATAAAGGGCTTATCATAAATGATATAAAAACTATGGCACTATAGCATGGTCATAGCGTTTGGTGCTTTGAAATACTTCTGCCAAGAAGTATTTTAACATAACTTTTCTAGCACTTTTCCCATAGCAAACACCATGACTAAAGAAAAGAAGCATTTCTGTAGATATTTCCAATTGGAGAAATTTGTTGAAGAACATTTTCTCAGCATAAAACTTTGGCAGAAACATACGTGTGTCTAAATGGGACAAAGGGGAAAAAACTTACTGTTCTTCTTTGCTGTTGTATTCTGTATTGGCCTTTTCTTGCTAGTAGCTATTGTAGGAACTTGAGGCAGACTGACAGACATACTAGGCTTTAGATCTAGTTAAAAACAGAAGAAGTACATGAAAACCAATGGAATTATTTCTTACTTGTTTCTAAAGTAAAGCATGACTGTCATCACTGAGAGCACAATTCAACATCAGTGGTCTATGCTGTCACATTTGAGATACTTTCAACATGATACCATTTTATATATTTAAATGTCTAGTGTGTATTGCACATTGTGCCAAGCACTAGGGGTGGGAAAAAAGAGATATACAACACAAATTTTACTCTGCTTCCATTATTAGAGTATCAAGGGGAAAATATGAAGTTTGGAGTAAGGCCATGTTGCCCCTGGTAGAGAATAAGATGAAATTATACACTTAGTGGTAGACCTTTTATCTACAGGCCACAGTTTTTCTCAATCCCTTTTGCTGGTTCTTTGTTTTCTCCCCCACCTCCTGTTATAGGATTTAGGCCTTGGAGAATTCATTAATTTAAATACTATGGATTTGCTTTCACTTCACAGTTTTATCTAGCATAGACCTTTCCTCTGTGAGCCAGCCTCAGACTTCTATTCTCAAATACAGCCAAACCTACATTCTTGAACTTACACCTACACCAAAAATTTGCCTCAGCCACAGTCTTCCCCATTCACAGGATTGAAAAACTCAAATTTTCCAGTTTCTCAGTTTAAAAATCACTTCTTTCATCTTCTTAAGCACTCAACACTCTTGTGCATTTCTTTATTTTTATTATATTTATTACACTCTATTACATGTTATATATTTATTATATATTATTACACTCTATTACATGTTATATATATACACTCTATTAAATATATATTACATGTTATATATACATTATGTGTTATATATATATTAATACTGTTCTAAGCATGCTGTATTAGATTATTTAATTTAATCTATACCACACCTCTATTAAGTGGAAACTATCATAATCCTCACCTAAAAAATACAGTCATAGTGATATAAAAGGATTAAGCATCTCACCCAATTTTCATGGCTGAGCTGGAATTTAAACAGTCTGACTTGAGATAATTGTCTAAAAACTATGCTGTGCTGACCCTAGGAGGCAACATAGAGCTTACTACACTATAATCAGTGCTATGAGCAGTTACCATGGAGACACCAAGGAAGAACACCTAAGGAAGGTGTCAGCTTCAAGTTTAGAAAGTAGCAAGGAGGCATTCAAAGATGAGTTCTTTCTTGAAGAATGCAGTGGTATTAGGGCAAAAAATAAAATAAAAGGCATCACAGAAAGACGAGGCAGCATAAAGACAGACAGAAAACTTGGCAGGTTGGGAGGTCTGCATCAGATTACAATGTTACTTAAACATAAAACGCCAAATCACAAAGAGCCAGGAATTCTGTCTGAATGGCCAGCAATACAAAAACACTGAGGACTCTGAAGCAGCATTGGTATTATAAGTTGAGTTTCCCTGAGCTAGCCCTGAGAAAGGTATGTGTAAAATAGTAGAAACAAGTGGAAAAGAAAGGGAAAAAGAACAATCGAGGGTGGGTATCAAATCAGATGTAGGTGAATTTGGCCCAGTCTCAAAAGAGAGCTCAGACCAACGAAAGCCACATCCCATAGCCTTTGGCCTCAGAGGCAAGGGAGCTGACGTATCTATGCTCCCACCCACTAGTCGCTGGTTGAAGACTGCCAGCTGGAAGGCTCACATACTCAGGCACTGCAGGCTCCAAGTGCAGACAAACACATCTGGCAGCTTGAGCACAGCTTCTTTAGTAGGAGGCATGGGTGCTGGGAATAAAAGCTGGGAGCACATGAGCCCTCAAAATAGTAGTGGATCTGGGGCACGTGGGTGAAACTGTGATAGTGCCCCCAAAGCCACAGGCTTGGCACAGGTCTAATTGACTTCAGTTCCATTTATATTTGTGGACAGAACAATGCACTGGCCTAGAAACATCTTCTCTTCTGCTTGTTTAGTGTTCACTTTTACTCTAATTTAATTACTCCCCACAATTGCAGAGTGAATAAAAATAACTATTGCTTTAATTAGCCCTCCATAATTACCAAAGTGTAATGTTTGGAACTTTTATTTATTTCATCATGTATCTATTAAAATATATTAACTACAAGAGATCTACCTTAATGTAGGAGTAGCTACAAATGGAGAGTTTCGCAACGTTTTTGCGGGGACATGGTAGGGAAGAAAATTAATTAACCAAGGCAACACTACTACAGATGAGCAAATAGTTTTCTGGGTAACTATTTTCATAAGGATTGTCTGCACAAGATAGTACTATTTTCTTCCATCTTACCAAGAAGAAATCTAAGTTACAAAATATGATTTAGCAACTATTCCTAAGGTTGCAAAGTTGGTCTGGCAGCTCTGGCCTGCCTGACCCCACAGCCCATGCCTCTCATCACCTCTCTCATTATTGAAAATTCAGAAGCAGAGGCCAATAAAAGGTTTTTGTCTACTCCTATGCCCATCATCAGGTAGTCTAAAACAGAAAATAAAAGAAGACTGTGCATAATTGGCTTTCAAGCAAAAGACAAAATGTTTAATTATAAAAGAGGTACATTAATTTACCTTTAAGATGTTTTAGGAAAACGTCACTAAACTTAAGGTGCATTTCTAAATATATATGAACTGCATGGACATTAACAGGTTTGACTATTCACTATGAAGTTGAAAAGTACCTATGTGTGAGGAAAATTTTGCCCTTAGCTTCTTCAGTGCCACACTTAAGTACATCCTTCATATCTGGCTAATATGTAATGGACATAATGAGGGTGAATAAGCTTAAATAATAAATTAACAGAAATCACTGGAGATCCTTAAGATGGATATTTGCCTTTAGTGACTAAGAATTGGAGAGACATAATTTGTCAGTAGAAAGACCATTGTGAAAAGAGTAATCTTTAAAAAACATTTAGCAATTTATGAATGATTCCTTATGAGTAAAACAGGCTGATATCTACCCAGCCAATTTATAGTATTATTACGTAGATCAGAGGGTAGAAAGGATACAAAGAAACTCAAAATTGTAAAGTACACAGCTACACATACATAAATAAATTTGTGACAGTCTGTATCATCTAGATATTCCTATTGCAGACCCTTTAATAGGATGCCTTTATAAATTTGCACAGAATGTGTGTGTGTGTGTGTGTGTGTATTCAAGTTTTCTTCTCTTACTCATAGTGTTACGCTGAATAACTGCCACCAAAAACATTATACCCCTTAATTCCCAGAACCTGTAAATATCTCACGTCGCAAGCTAGAATTATAGTCACTGATGACTTGTAAGGTCATCAATCAGTAGACTTCAAGATGAGGAGATTCTACCGGCTTATCTAAGTGGTTTAAATGTAATCCCAATGATCCTGCAAATGTATAAGAGGGATACAGAAGAGTAAGTATCACAGTGATGCAATATGTAGAAGACTCAATTGGTCGTTACTGGCTTTGAAGATGGAAACTGACTATGAACCAAGGAATGCAGACAGTCTCTATAAACTGGAAAAGCAAGGAAATCAATTCTTTCCTAGAACTCCAAAAGAAATGCAGCCTTGCCAACACCTTGAAAATAGTCTAGTAAAACCCATTTTGTATATATGAACTCCAGAACTTTCAAATAATACATTTGTGTTATATAAAGCTACCAAGTTTGTATTATTGGGCACAGCTGTAGTTGATATCTAATACATATACAGATAAAATTATCCTGCACACTGATTTTGCATTGAAGAATATAACCTTATACTTAGGGAAAATACATTTTTGTCAATGTGTTACTGTGTAAACAGATGGAATATTTTTATAACTATTTCCTTAACCTAGAAGAATAAAGGCAGAAGACTATTACAACTGCAGAGGCAATGGGAACACTGAACCAAAACATTAGTGAATAAGCTTATGTAAGTAGGATTCACTAAGCTCTTAAATATAAGTTTAGGGATGTTGTGTTGTTATTATTATTCTTTATTATTATTATTATTTATTTATTTTTTATTATGATGATACTTTAAGTTCTAGGGTACATGTGCATAACGTGCAGTTTTGTTACATATGTATACTTGTGCCATGTTGCTGTGCTGCACCCATCAACTCGTCAGCAACCATCAACTTGTCATTTACATCAGGTATAACTCCCAATGCAATCCCTCCCACCGCCCCCCTCCCCACAATAGGCCCCAATGTGTGATGTTCCCCTTCCCGAGTCCAAGTGAGCTCATTGTTCAGTTCCCACCTACGAGTGAGAACATGCGGTGTTTGGTTTTCTGTTCTTGCGATAGTTTGCTGAGAATGATGGTTTCCAGCTGCATCCATGTCCCTACAAAGGACACAAACTCATCCTTTTTAATGGCTGCATAGTATTCCACGGTGTATATGTGCCACATTTTCTTAATCCAGTCTGTCACTGATGGACATTTGGGTTGATTCCAAGTCTTTGCTATTGTGAATAGTGCCCCAATGAACATACGTGTGCATGTGTCTTTATAGCAGCATGATTTATAATCCTTTGAGTATATACCCAGTAATGGGATGGCTGGGTCATATGGTACTTCTAGTTCTAGATCCTTGAAGAATTGCCATACTGTTTTCTGTAATTGTTGAACTAGTTTACGATCCCACCAACAGTGTAAAAGTGTTCCTATTTTTCCACAACCCCTCTAGCACCTGTTGTTTCCTGACTTTTTAATGATTGCCATTCTAACTGGTGTGAGATGGTATCTCATTGTGGTTTTGATTTGCATTTCTCTGATGGCCAGTGATGATGAGCATTTTTTCATGTGTCTGTTTGCTGTATGACTGTCTTCTTTTGAGAACTGTCTGTTCATCTCCTTTGCCCATTTTTTGATGGAGTTGTTTGTTTTTTTTCTTGTAAATTTGTTTGAGTTCTTTGTAGGTTCTGGATATTAGCCCTTTGTCAGATGAGTAGATTGCAAAAATTTTCTCCCATTCTCTAGGTTGCCTGTTCACTCTGATGGCAGTTTCTTTTGCTGTGCAGAAGATCTTTAGTTTAATTAAATCCCACTTGTCAATTTTGGCTTTTGTTGCCATTGCTTTTGGTGTTTTAGACATGAAGTCCTTGCCCATTCCTATGTCCTGAATGGTATTACCTAGGTTTTTTTCTAGGGTCTTTATGGTTTTGGGTCTAACATTTAAGTCTCTAATCCATCTTGAATTAATTTTCGTATAAGGAGTAAGGAAAGGATCCAGTTTCAGCTTTCTACTTATGGCTAGCAATTTCCCCAGCACCATTTATTAAATAGGGAATCCTTTCCCCATTTCTTGTTTTTCTCAGGTTTGTCAAAGATCAGATGGCTGTAGATGTGTGGTATTATTTCTGGGGACTCTGTTCTGTTCCATTGGTCTATATCTCTGTTTTGGTACCAGTACCATGCTGTTTTGGTTACTGTAGCCTTGTAATATAGTTTGAAGTCAGGTAGCGTGATGCCTCCAGCTTTGTTCTTTTGACTTAGGATTGTCTTGGCAATGCAGGCTCTTTTTTGGTTCCATATGAACTTTAAAGCAGTTTTTTCCAAATCTGTGAAGAAACTCATTGGTAGCTTGATGGGGATGGCATTGAATCTATAAATTGCCTTGGGCAGTGTAGCCATTTTTACGATATTGATGCTTCCTATCCTTGAGCATGGCATGTTCTTCCATTTGTTTGTGTTCTCTTTTATTTCACTGAGCAGTGGTTTGTAGTTCTTGAAGAGGTCCTTTACATCCCTTGTAAGTTGGATTCCTAGGTATTTTATTCTCTTTGAAGCAATTGTGAATGGAAGTTCATTCATGATTTGGCTCTCTGTTTGTCTGTTACTGGTGTATAAGAATGCTTGTGATTTTTGCACATTAATTTTGTATCCTGACACTTTGCTGAAGTTTCTTATCAGCTTAAGGCGATTTTCGGCTGAGATGATGGGGTTTTCTAAATATACAATCATGTCATCTGCAAACAGGGACAAGTTGACTTCTTCTTTTCCTAACTGAATACCCTTTATTTCTTTCTCTTGCCTGACTGCCCTAGCCAGAACTTCCAACACTATGTTGAATACGAGTGGTGAGAGAGGGCATCCCTGTCTTGTGCCAGTTTTCAAAGGGAATGCTTCCAGTTTTTGTCTATTCAGTATGATATTTGCTGTGGGTTTGTCATAAATAGTTCTTATTATTTTGAGATATGTTCCATCAATACCGAATTTATTGAGAGTTTTTAGCATGAAGGGCTGTTGAATTTTGTCAAAGGCCTTTTCTGCATCTATTGAGATAATCATGTGGTTTTTGTCTTTGGTTCTGTTTATATGCTGGAATACGTTTGTTGATTTGCATATGTTGAACCAGCTTTGCATCCCAGGGATGAAGCCCACTCGATCATGGTGGATAAGCTTTTTGATGTGCTGCTGGATTTGGTTTGCCAGTATTTTATTGAGGATTTTTGCATTGATGTTCATCAGGGATATTGGTCTAAAATTCTCTTTTTTTGTTGTGTCTCTGCCAGGCTTCGGTATCAGGATGATGTTGGCCTCATAAAATGAATTAGGGAGGATTCCCTCTTTTTCTATTGATGGGAATAGTTTCAGAAGGAATGGTACCAGCTCCTCCTTGTACCTCTGGTAGAATTCAGCTGTGAATCCATCTGGTCCTGGACTTTTTTTGGTTGGTAGGCTATTAATTATTGCTTCAATTTCAGAGCCTACTATTGGTCTATTCAGGGATTCAACTTCTTCCTGGTTTAGTCTTGGGAGAGTGTAAGTGTCCAGGAAATTATCCATTTCTTCTAGATTTTCTAGTTTATTTGCATAGAGGTGTTTATAGTATTCTCTGATGGTAGTTTGTATTTCTGTGGGGTTGGTGGTGATATCCCCTTTATCATTTTTTATTGCCTCTATTTGATTCTTCTCTCTTCTTCTTTATTAGTCTTGCTAGCAGTCTATCAATTTTGTTGATCTTTTCAAAAAACAAAATCCTGGATTCATTGATTTTTTGGAGAATTTTTTGTGTCTCTATCTCCTTGAGTTCTGCTGTAATCTTAGTTATTTCTTGCCTTCTTCTAGCTTTTGAATGTGTTTGCTCTTCCTTCTCTAGTTCTTTTAACTGTGATGTTAGAGTGTCAATTTTAGATCTTTCTAGCTTTCTCTTGTGGGCATTTAGTGCTATAAATTTCCCTCTACACACTGCTTTAGATGTATCCCAGAGATTCTGGTATGTTGTATCTTTGTTCTCATTGGTTTCAAAGAACATCTTTATTTCTGCCTTCATTTCATTATGTACCCAGTAGTCATTCAGGAGCAGGTTGTTCAGTTTCCATGTAGTTGAGCGGTTTTGATTGAGTTTCTTAGTCCTGAGTTCTAGTTTGATTGCACTGTGGTCTGAGAGACAGTTTATTATAATTTCTGTTCTTGTACATTTGCTGAGGAGTGCTTTACTTCCAATTATGTGGTCAATTTTGAAATAAGTGCGATGTGGTGCTGAGAAAAATGTACATTCTGTTGATTTGGGGTGGAGAGTTCTGTAGATATCTATTAGGTCTGCTTGCTGCAGAGATGAGTTCAATTCCTGGATATCCTTGTTAACTTTCTGTCTCATTGATCTGCCTAATGTTGACAGTGGGGTGTTGAAGTCTCCCATTATTATTGTATGGGAGTCTAAGTCTCTTTGTAAGTCTCTAAGGACTTGCTTTATGAATGTGGGTGCTCCTGTATTGGGTGCATATATATTTAGGATAGTTAGCTCTTCCTGTTGAATTGATCCCTTTACCATTATGTAATGGCCTTCTTTGTCTCTTTTGATCTTTGATGGTTTAAAGTCTGTTTTATCAGAGACTAGGATTGTAACCCCTGCTTTTTTTTGTTCTCCATTTGCTTGGTAGATCTTCCTCCATCCCTTTATTTTGAGCCTATGTGTGTCTCTGCATGTGAGATGGGTTTCCTGAATACAGCAAACTGATGGGTCTTGACTCTTTATCTAATTTGCCAGTCTGTGTCTTTTAATTGGACCATTTAGTCCATTTACATTTAAGGTTAATATTGTGAATATTTACATTTAAGGTTAATGTGTGAACTTGATCCTGTTATTATGATATTAACTGGTTATTTTGCTCGTTGGTTGATGCAGTTTCTTCCTAGCATTGATGGTCTTTACATTTCGGCATGTTTTTGCAATGGCTGGTACCAGTTGTTTCTTTGCATGTTTAGTGCTTCCTTCATGGTCTCTTGTAAGGCAGGCCTGGTGGTGACAAAATCTGTAAGCATTTGCTTATCTGTAAAGGATTTTATTTCTCCTTCACTTATGAAACTTAGTTTGGCTGGATATGAAATTCTGGGTTGAAAATTTTTTCCTTTAAGAATGTTGAATATTGGCCCCCGCTCTCTTCTGGCTTGTAGAGTTTCTACCAAGAGATCTGCTGTTAGTCTGATGGGCTTCCCTTTGTGGGTACCCTGGCCTTTCTCTCTGGCTGCCCTTAACACTTGTTCCTTCATTTCAACTTTGGTGAATTTATTATTATTTTGTGGAAAAGGGGATACTTTTCTGGGAAAAGAACCATATATAGTATTTTATTGCACAGAAACATACCTACTTTCCTTTTCCATTAAGGCCCCAGAGAGAGAAAAATAGCAGTTGTGAAGGAACCACAAAAATACATTTATTCTTTCATTCTTAGTTACTCTAATGGATGCTAAACCCTAGTTACTAGTGAGAAAAGAGAATTCATTGCATATTGTAACAAAAGAGAAATAGTCAATGTTGAAAGACTACTTTTTTGGTTATTGTCAATCCACTAAAATATTCAACTATGATGAGTTTCAATGTTACTAACATAACGCTCAAAAAAATTAACGCTTCCAAGCAGGATGATTTTGTCACAAATAGAGACATGGAATGGGAAAGAGAAGAGGAAGGACGGAGAAAGAGGCTGAAAGAGACAATGGTTTCTGGCACCATCTGTCAGTATGCTAATAGTTGCTTTTATAGCAGCAGCAGGATTAAGTCAAGAAAATCAAGCATTTGGATGGTTTGCCATTGCATCAGCTGTTGTCGTTTTCATTTTATTTTTGCTCATTATCTTTATTAGGTAAAGGCATTGAAAAACACATTGCTTATTGAAAGCGATTATTGAGTGAGGAGGAAATATAGACTCTAAATAATATTTTAGAGATCAATAAATGACAAAGACAAAAAAATGCTAAAGTAATAACATATTTTTGGTATATTTTGGAATTAAAATTTTAGAAATAAGAGATTTTGAATATAGGAGAGTTCACGTATAGAATTGGAAGTGTTATAAAAATTGACTGCCCATTTTTCGTCTATCTAATTTGAATTATGTTTAAAACATTATCAAACTAAATTTTTATGTTGTGCTAATAGCTCACCTATTCTTTATATTTTCTTTTCTTCCATGAGACAACCTTTACAGTGTAGCTGGGATGGATCAGTAAATGCTTCATGTTGGGCCTGTCTCTGTGCCTATGTGGAAACTTCCTTCTCCAAAACCATCCTGATTTCAAACCTAGGCTTCCTTTAAGAACATATTTAAAAATTACTGCTTATGTGAAATTGTGTTAACATGAAAGATCAGTAGGTATTAGATAAAGAGTTGTGGAGGAAAGAGAAGGATAGCTAGACACTGAAACACACACAGAGACTGAATGTGAAAGCTAGAAGGGAGTGCTCAGGTCAAGTGGATGAATGATACAATGTGTTTTAAAGTTAGCAATACAATCAAATAAATTAGAGGAAAAATACATGATCTTTACCAAACTTCTGTTCCCTTACATGTAAAACTTCTCATAGTATTTTTTAAAATAGACATCAGTGTATGTATAAGTTTGAGAGGTATTCTTAATCATCTCATTACATCTACACACCAGGAAAGTTGAATTCTTTATCCTCATAATCCCATTTTTAACATTTGTTATTATTGAACACAAACTACTACTGTAATTTTGTTTTCACTAATCCCTGAAACATAAAGGCATTCCAATATCTTTGATAAGAATAGCTGCTCTGAATTGTAAGCATCTTGTCACAATGATGTATAGTAGATACTTAAAATGTAGTCACTAAATGAATGAATGATAGGTTGAAAGAATGAAAGTCTAAATATTCCTCTCTTTGGATATTGTTACCTTTCCTTAATTAGCAAAGGAGAACAACTAGGTAGACCAGACTTCATATAGTCAGAAATATAGGATAGATCATGAGCACTCATAGCAATTTCTAGTGGCATATAGGGATGTACATCACCTAGACTTAAGGATCCTCGTAATATAACTTGAAATATACAAATAATTCAGCCTCTGTAGCTTTAATCAGGCTCTAATCCTGAAAAGGTGATCAAATCATGTGTTACCAGAGTGTGTACTTCTTTATGGAAGGTAGTCAAAACTATGAGTATATTTTAAATTTATTTTCCTTTACTTTTTATATGAACTTATTTATACTAGGAAATTTGATATCTTTCCAAACTTTCAAACACAATGAAATGAATTTTATAAAATGAAAACTATAGTGTTATGCTGTACATCTTTAAGCAGACATGGCAATCCCATTTGCAATGTTCTGCTTTAGGCACCTGAGGTAGCTAAAAAGGTGAGCTAATAAATTGCCATGTGTTGCCCGGCCAGTTCTAAATAAATACATTCAAAAATTAAAAAAATATATATAGTGGTAAATAAACAAAATAGTCACTTAGGTGTATAAACTAATGAACTACATATTTGCCAACAGTTTTCCTTCTACTTTACAGACACAATGGGGACCTATTCATCTAACGTACTCTGACAGTATTTTACTATAGATTGTCTGACTCCTCAGGCAGTGAGAAATAAGGCTAAATGAATGGTGTTTTTGTTGTTATTCGAAAACAACATTTGCAGTGCTATTTCCATGTAGTTATTCACATGTGTACACACGCACATATGGATATATATATACACACAAATATACACATATATAAGCATATATATTCACATATATATTACACACATGTGCGCGCACGCGCACACACACACACATAGATATTATTTATATACACACACCCACACAAAAGAAAGATAAATAGCAGATAAAGTCTTCATATAGGTAATGGCTGCATCCATTCACTGTAAGTCTGCTAGCAATTAGCCTCCCAGGGAGCACAATGGAGATGCTTAAAGGATGTAATTGCACACGTAGTGTTGCATTACACTATACTCTAAAAAGATACCTTACATTTTGGTGACATTGCCATGATGTTTCTTTTAAGAAACTATGCAATTTTATCTCTTGTAAACAACTAGTGTCCTATTTCCTATAAGCAACCAGTGTGCTATCCGGAGGCGAAAATGTGAACCCTCAATTTGTAAAAATGCAGCTAGGCAAGCTATAGTTCTCCAAAATGGGGATTATAACTCCTTGACCTAATGGGAAAAAACACAACCAAGTAAATGATTCTAACAGCCAGACTGTTATACTCTCTGCTTCCTGTAGTTTCTCAGAATGTAGCATCTCTTGGATACCCACAGATAAGAAAAATTTCCAGTATCCAATGGGCTTTTTTAAACAAAACCCCGAATGACGTCCTCTAATCTACCTCACGGTATTCTTTCTTTCCCTGGCTTAAGTGTTCCTCAAATCTCACTTGTAAGTCCACCAAATAATATGATTTTTTTTGTCATTATTATTTTTTAATTTCTATCCTTTTTCTGTTTTGCCATTATTTTTTGTCTAAGGTTGGCGGATCACCGTATTATTATTTAATGAGGGTCTACTGTCACAAACCCACTTAATTCTTATTTCTTGCTTGCAGCAAATTTCCCAGTGGTTATGATTTCTATTGTAAATATGAAAAAAAAAGGTCTTTGGAACATTAAAAAACTGGTTAAGTTCGCACATTTCATAAGCCACAGACTTAGGATTCAAACCTAAATCAATGACATTCTAAAATCAAGCTAGACATATGGGCTCTGGGTTTCCCTCTTCTATTTTGAAGCTTTGGAGTGCTTTCTTTGAAGGATGTCTCTTTCTGGGACTTGGAGCATGCCATGGTCAATGGTGCCATCTATGTGTGGATACCAGTCCTATTTCTTTTACTTAGGGTACTTTTAAATCATTTTCTTCCTTTGCCCCACTCACCTTTATTTAAGGTTGTCCATATATCTGAAGAGTCACACAAATGGAGTTCTGGTTCCAGCAGCATGGCCTGAAAAGCAGATATCTCTCATTATGTATGTTCTTTCTTTCACAGGATCATTTGAAATTTTAATACCAGGATGGTGCTGACATTCTGATTTGAAGTCATGTTCAGTCATTTTAGACATAGGATGTGTACAGTTCTCTAATATGTAGTGTATCGTTCACCTTGGACTTAAGTGAAGCTCTTTCCTCTTGCCCATCTGTGTTCTGTCATTGGTGAACCTCCAGTCTACAGGGCTTATCAAAATTCTTGAAAACAGACAGCATTTCAAAGTCTTGAAAACAGACAGACATCTACTTACATGGAATGAAAAACATAATGATCTTGTGGGCCTCCACCACTGGCATGCAAGAGAGTCAGCTTACTAAATTTGCAGGCTTTATGCCATATATCAGGTAGCTTCTGAAAGAACTCATTCCTATCACTTCAATGGCTTTGCTCCTCAATGCCCATGGATCCTTATTGTTGATGTCCTCTCTTGATTTTGATCCATGTGGAGATTTCTTGCTTTTCTTGGTTGGTATTGAGACATGCCAGATGAGGGAAGGATATTCTTTGTACAAATGGAAGTATTGTGAGGAAGGCAGTGAAATGGCCAATATTAAAAGAGATCACTTTCTAGAATGCAATGTTTAGTGCCTAAATAATTCAAAAGCTGATACAGAACATGTGTTGTTCTGTATTTATAATAAGACATTCTGGATGGTTAATTTAACATCCCCAGGAAAAATAAATTTTTGTTCACATTTTTCCTTATACTCTAGGCAAGATTTGCATTTGTATTCCTCACCAGTGATGTACGACAACCCTTGAAAGAGTCACTGCAAACCAGTAGTCATGATGGTCCAATGGATCTTGATGCATCATCATACAAGTAATGATACAACCAACAAGAAATAAACTACAGAGATAAGAAGATCTATTTCATTTCAATAAAAGCTACTTCCAAAGATCTACCTACTTGTGGTTAATAGTGTTGCCATCTTTTCTTATAGTGGGAGACATGAAATTGGCCAGGAATTATGAAAAACGGCAGGAACAAATAGAAAGAATTGATTCCTGGGCCCAGGAGTAGAAAGAGTTGGCTACGGAGGCACTTTCACTGGTTGGAATTTTAAAAAAAAAAATCTCCTTTTTACCCATTATTCAAAACCCTCATTGGCAAATATCTATAATTAACATAGATTTATGAATTGTAAATATAGTTTTTCTTCAAATTGTTTGTATAGACTGAGGCCCCACAAAATTATTTGCCCAAGGTCTTGCATGCCCTACTGGTGGCTTTGTCCCAAGAGTCTTATTCTGTTGTCCAGCCTGGAGTGCAGTGGCATGATCTTGGCTCACTGAAACTTCCACCTCCAGGGCTCAAGTGATTCTCCTGCCTCAACCTCCTGAGCAACTAGAATTACAGGTGCATGCCACCATGCCCAGTTAATTTTTGTATTTTTATTAAAGAAGGGGTTGCACCATTTTGGCCAGGCTGGTCTCGAACTCCTTACCTCAAGAGGTCTGTCCATCTTGGCCTCCCAAAGTGTTGGGATTACTGGCATGAGCCACCACAGCTGACCCCTAAGATACTGTCTTGTATAGACTACTCTGTCTTACAGCTCAGTCATTTGCCCTTCTCTTGGTGCTACTTCTAACATGTAGCTACTCACTGTTCTATACACAAATCAATGTCGTGGAAATGGCAACATAACTGTAAGACTCATTTATTTCACACAGTATTCTATGGGTCACACAATGCCCAGACTTTTAAAATCATTAATATTTTAAAGATACTTTAATTATCAGATTCCATTTAATATTCTTACCAACACTCCATTTCATGTCTGGAAGCTGGTTCAGGAATAACCTAAGCAATACATATGTTGTTTTGTGGTTTCCTCAAAAGCATTATAGAGACATGAAAGGCCCAAGACGTTGTGTCTTATAAAGTCATACTATTTTCCACCTGAG
The DNA here is from genome assembly GCF_003255815.1 of Theropithecus gelada. Lineage (NCBI taxonomy): Eukaryota > Metazoa > Chordata > Mammalia > Primates > Cercopithecidae > Theropithecus > Theropithecus gelada. The sequence goes on from NC_037672.1 coordinate 32,127,076, forward strand.
TTCTGAATCAATGAAGAGATAAAGTAGGAGAAGACAGATGGAGATAAGTATATTATCTTTATTGCTGGTAACTACCAAATCAAGCGTTACTAATTCTAACCATAGAGTCAGAAAGAATTATTGATCCAGTCTCAGGGAGACAATTCTAGACAGTCTTCCAACATGGCAGAATGCCTTGGAAAACATGACATAGAGCATCTGCTTTCTAAAGTGCAACTGTCTACAAAACAGAAAAAGTGCAAGGCTGAACTGAAGGTGCACAGCTCCCTAACTAACCAAAATCACCTATCAGGAATTTTATATTTTCCCTTGAGGAAGGCCAATGAGGCTCCCTAGGGTCAAGAATATTATTATTCAATGTCTTTTTGAGTGGTTTCAGAATTTCTATTCATAGAATATTAAAATATTTTGATAGAAGCATTAGTAACAAAACTGGGGTGTATTTAAACGTGGACAAAGTATACACAGCTCTCTTTAACACAGCAAGAGGCTAAAATGAATCGACAAGTTTTTGAGGTTCCCTTGTGTGTCATAACTTCCATCTCTAAAAGAATAATGTCTTCCCCAAAGACATCAATGGAGTTGTGAAATTAGACAATACATGCTAAATAACTTTCTAAAATTAGCGTGAGATGAATTTTAATGTGATAACAGGAGCTGTCAGTCAGAAAGATTTGATTAAAAAAGGGAAAGAAAATATGACTTACTTCAATTCTCATATTCCAAACGAAGATGTGGTGATAAAATAAGCAGTAAAATGAATCAGAAAATAACCACCCATTCCTCAAAAAAAAAAAAAAAAAAAAAGGACAGGAGAAACAAAGAAAAGAGCTCAAATTGTAGTTACCAACTGCCATTCAAAAAGTCCTCCCTCGTTCACCGATGTGGCTAGCATAATTCTACAAATCCTACATCAAAACTAGTGTTTTAGTTCATGGAGCTCCATGAATAAGTAATCAATGACATTATAGCAGAAAACTTGGAAATGTGTCTGTGGCCGGTACCATACAATTAAATCCCTCAAATAACCCTAAAATATAGGTATAAAATGTGCCTGCTGTGATTAAGTCTGCCAAGAGGCAAGATTAGTCAAAATTATGCCTTTCTCTGAACCTACATGCACCTTCTGTCACCATGATGCTGGTGAAAAGAATCATCAACATTGCATTGTGGTTCAACAAAGAATAATTACCTAGAAAATACCTTAAATGGTTTTGTTCCCTTGAAAATGCTTTTCTTTCTAGACAAGGTTTTTTTTTGTTTTTTCTTTTTTGTATCACAGATTGGGAATTTTAATGATTGTCTTTGAAAGCTTTACAATCCTAATAGTATCATTGGAATAAATCATTGTACATCTGGGTATGATCTGTTGATTCTTTTCTAATAATCCTAATTCTCATGTTCAAATTGTAGCATTATGGGATAGTAAGTCAAAAAGAATACACAGCACAATGCTTTCATCAGATGCGAGGCAACATGACTGAGCATGAATTATTGATAATGAGGCCGTCCTTCAATTTTTACCAGTTCTACTTACATGGAATGAAAAACATAAGACAATTTATCATAGGTAGGAAAAGAAACACAACAGCTGAAAATTTCTACATTAAAAAAATTTAAATATATCATCAATTAGAGGAGATTGCTGTCTAAATTTTCATAGTATTACTTTAACAATGAAGAGTTTGATTGGCTAAAATCTCTAACCGAAGGTATATGCAGACAGATTGTAAAAATGACCCTTTTATTTTAAGGAAGCCATTCTGAGGAAGGAAGATTAATATCATTTCTTGTGATATAGATTGTTTATATTTTCCATGCCTGGTCACTTAATTAATATTAAAACATATTCCAAACTCTATTCATTAGACAATTATTTTTACAGTGAAATGTAAATTAAGACACATTAGTGTTATCACAAGATATTGCATGTGAAAATTCTAATTGCATATTTGTAACTCTTCAATCATGTGCATCTGAGATTTGTTCTTTTTTTTTTGCACTTTTTAAAATTACTATACTTTAAGTTCTAGGCTACATGTGGACAACATGCATGTTTGTTTCTTTGAGAGAACAAATGTGGGATAAGAAAAACTACTGTGTTTTTTGCTGCATACCTTAGGTTCTAGATATCAAATATAATAAACTCAAACAGAATTAGAAAACTCTCAAGAGACATAGCCAATCTTTTTTTTTTTATAGTGCTGATTGAAACAAATATCACTAGTTTAACATGATGTAGGTATAATCTACTATTAGACATTTGTAACATGGTACTGTATTATAGAGGATTTTAAGTACATTAAAAATATATAGAAAGATGATTGTTTTGAGTTTTGTTATTTCATTATTCTTAGGCTTAGATCACAAGTCTAGTTTTCTTACAAATAATTAGAATTGATTTATAAAAAAATATATATAGAGTCTCCCCATTTGTTTTCCCAGTTAACTTATGAAAGATTGCACTAACAAGGAGCCTACATATTCCCATTTTAACTTATGTATCTCCCATCATTTCACACCCTTGTATCTCTATCCCTATTTCTAAGCAGCAATAACAACTTAAAAAAGACAAAGAAAGATAAAGGGAACTATGACATCTTATCTTACTTTCTTTCTCATTCTTGTCCTTATGAGAAAAAGAAGGGTAGACTGGTTGGAAAACTAACAAGTCATTTAGATTTACTTACAAGTTTACCAGTGAAGTTACAATCTAAGTATAAGGAAACTGGACCACCTCCCTCCATCCCCACCCTCTGACTTACATCTGGCTCTTCCCATGGCCCACTCTTCTGGCTTCAGCTTACTGTCTGTACTTCACCAAAAATCTTTGCTAAGAATGATACGTTTCCTTCCTTCCTTCCTTCCTTCCTTCCTTCCTTCCTTCCTTCCTTCCCTTCCTTTCTTTCCTTTCTTTTTTCTTTCTCTTTCTTTTTTCTTCTTTCCTTTCTTCTTTCTTATCTTTTTCTTTCTTTCTTTTCTTCTTTTTTTCTCTCTTTCCTTCTGTCTTTCTTGGTTGCTTTTTTCTTTCCTTCCTTCCTTCCTCCCTCCCTTCCTCCCTCCTTCCTTCTTTTTTCCTTCATTCCTTCCTTTTTGCCCTCCTCCCTTCCTTTCCCTTCCTTCCTTCCTTCCTTCTTTCCTTCCTCCTCCTCCTCCTTCTTTTTCTTTCTTTCATCTTTCTTGTCTTTTTTCTTTCTCTTTCTTTTTTTCTTTTTCTTTCCTTCCTTTTTTCTTATCTTTATTTTTCTTTTGTTCTTTTCTTCTTTCTTTTTCTCTCTCTTGCTTTCCTTCTTTCTTGGTTGCTCCCTTCCTTCCTCCCTTCCTCCCTCCCTCCGTCCCTTGTTGGGGTCCGCGTGTTTCCTAAACAAAGGAATGAACACATAAGACAACACAGAACAAGACATACATGGCGGCTGCCCCGAACGGCACACTCTGCTTTATTTTATTCAGCCGTTTGTGGAATGTTGCCAAGTCACGGGACATGTGTTGCTTCTCTGACCTTTCCTTGACTCGCAAGATCAGTAAACACTGACCAGTTCCCAGAGCCCGCTGTTTACAGCTGGCTTCTTTATCCTTCTTGTTTGCAGAGAAGGAATGTCCTGCTTTGTTTGCAAGAGTAGGGCTTATCGGGAACATCTCGTTTGCCAGCACACAGTCCTTTACACTCCCTCCTTATTTTGCCCTTCCTTCCTTCCTTTCTCTCTCTCTTTCTCTTTCTTTCTTTTCTTTCTTTCTTTCTTTCTTTCTTTCTTTCTTTCTTTCTTTCTTTCTTTCTTTCTTTCTTTCTTTCTTTCTTGTGTCTTTCTAGTTGAGATACAGGAAAATATTCAAAAATGCGGGTGTTTTTTCCTCTGTCTTTAACAGACATATAATCTGCTTTCTGTCAAAAAAAAAATTGTACTTGACATGTTAAATGGTAAGAGAGACTTTATTCGTGATTACTGCAATGGGGGAAAGAGTAAACTCCATTTCGCTGAAACAAAGGTGTGAGAGTTTTTAAATGTTGGCATGAGCTAGCACTTAAAGTACTGGAAAACATTCAGGGAGTGCTGTTGGTCAAGAAGGGCACTGCCTTTGTTGATGATTATGTTTCAAATGGGTCTTTAAGAGAAATATCTCTGGGTTGGAAAAATGACAAGAATCTGTCAGAAGATTTACATCTCAAAGGGGCAGAGAAAGAAATTACTACTGCAATTTTTCCAAAGTAAATATCCTAACCCAAAGCAGGTCAGGGACATCTATCGTCAGGAAACAAAACCTGTCTAATGTTTAGTGAAGCTGAGGGAGTAAGAGAGGCACTTTCTGCAACCATCTGGGACCATGAGATAAGAACCAATGTGAGGAGACTTGAAAATGAGAGACAGTAAATGGAACCTAGGACTATTATTTGAATATTTATCTATCAATATCTGAAGGCATTCTTTTATGGGCTTTTCATTAGTGTGAAGCAACAAACCCCATTTTACTTTTGGATTTGCATTTTCTGTTCCATAAAAACAAAAGACACCTAAGTGATGGCCACTGTTCACAGAAACACTTTCACATGTGGTGCTGAGATACTGTGTTACATCTCTGACAAACTGCAACTCCACTGCTTCTAAGAAAAGGAAAAAAGAGAAACTTGAAAACATTCACCTTATTTCTTGTCTCCCAATCACAGGGGAAATCAACAATGATATGTAAAAACAGGACAGTTTATGTTAGATATGAAAAGAAGTATTTCTTCTCTTTTTTAATAGGTTGATATAACCTTAGAATATGTATTCTGAATGCAATGGAAATAGCGTTTTACATGCCTAGGTAAAGTTGTGTCAATTGCCCTCTGTGGATTCAAGATCATGCTCAGAGGCTTACTGTTGGATAGAAAACCAGTCCATGAAAATGCATTAGCAAACTACAATACCAGCTACAAAACACACACAAACACACACACACACACACACACACACACACACACACACACACCACCTATTGGTTATATTCAAATCAAGTAAGAATTCGTATTCTAAAGATTTCTTTTATAACAAATACTTCTCTCATAAATAAAACCATTTGTATTTGTCAACTGTTGTCTAAAATTAACTTCTAGGTGTGTGTTGGGGTGGACTTTTTCTAGTTACACATGTATATCACTTAATACAGAGTCTAATATGCCTTTAGTGCACAGAAAATATATTTAAAATGTGTGAATAAATTACCGTATGATCAGAGGAAAATGAGATTTCATTGATTACAATGCAAAATAAATCTGAGGGTGAACAATGCAACTCTCAATGGCACCAAAGGGAGAAACTTCTTATATTGTAGGTGAATAACACACAGAGGTTTGGGGCATGTTTTTAGTTTAGGAAAAGGTGAAAGGTAAATTAGGAAAGTGTAACTCAACAGAGGAAGAAAATAGATTCTCTGAAAGAAATATGAACAGTAGTACAATCAAACTATTATTAAAGAGTAATGCAGGAAAGGATATTTTTAGTTGTTACTGGATCTAATTGGTAACTCATCATTTTTATTACTATATGAACTTCATATGAATTCAGTTATGTAATTAGTGACTGCTGTATGCCAAATTCTAGACATGAGGACACAATATTACGCAGAATATACTGAAGTATTTGTTTTCTTGTAATTACATCCTAGTGAAAGGATACAGAAACAAGCAAATAAATAAGTTTATGTCAAGTAATGATAAGTGATACTCAGATAAATAAGACAAGATGAGATGATAAAGAATGGGGATGACACTTTATTTTGGATTAAGTGTTCATCAAAGATTTCAAAGAAAATAAATGTGAACCTGAATTCAAATGTACAAGGGAGTTGGGAATGTGAATCTCTAAGGCAAGAAATTCAGGCTGATGCTGCTTTAGTTGCGGTTTTAGAAACGAAAAATACATGAGATCCAGCCTGAGAGCGTATCAACAAACAAGCAGAAGAGATATTTGCATAACCACAAGAAGGCTGCCATGACCATAGCTGACTGAGCCAGGGAAAGAGTGATAGAAAAAGAAAGTCGGAATGGGCCTGAAGGACCTGGTCACGTGGTGCCCTCATCTTCTTCTGTATCGCTCACTCATTCCTCCTCTAGTCACTTAGGCCCTATCCTGTAGATCAGCTAATGATTATTATCGTTAGGTGGAAGGCTGTGCAGTGATTATTACCATTTGGTGTAAGGCTGTGAAATATCTTTGAATACAAACTCTGCTGGGTGATTAACAGGCAATGTGAAGGCTTCTGTCAATTGGTGATCTCATCTGACAGCAGAAAGGAAAATTAGATCCCGACCTGTCTTCCCCATAATCCCAAATCCTGGTGATGGATCGTGTTTTTTTTTTTTTTTTTTTTTTTTCTGTTGATTTCCCACTCTTATTCTGTACAGAGTCCTCCTCTTTCAGGAGGACTGCCAGCTTTGTATATTTTTTAATTTAATCTGGGGTTAAGAAAATTCAATCACTGGTTTTCTAACTCTAGTAAGTAAGAATCTGTTTTCCTAATATTGTGCTACTTTGGCTTACTTCACTCAAAGCAGTAAAGAACTATGTCTACATATCTAAGGTGAGCAGGCTGAAATAGGGAAGGAACTCTGATGCATCCAGGAGATTAGGCAGGAAATTGAAGCTCAGGGCACCTGTTCACACTGTGAAAGAAACCTTACCATTATTTACCTAAAATTCTTGAAAGAGTACATGTGAAATGATTGTTGAAAGTTATCCCTTGCCAGTTCTGGAAAAGTAAATAGATGTACTGTTTATCTTATACTCTTTGTTATTTTTGCACTTAAAAAATTGCTCCCATGTATTAATTCTATAGTAACAACAACAACAAAAATAATTCAAATAAGAGAGTGCTAAATAATGCAGTACTAAATATCCCATTGAAAATGAAACCCACCTAAATAGTGGTAAGAGGAACAAATACTATGTTTTAAAGCATATTATGATTCGTTAAACAAATATATAAATTTAAGACAGAGATAGTATGTTGGTAACTCTAATCCGTCTAAGTAGAAAACAGTGAAAAAGAGAACAGAGGATGGTAATATTTTGTAGATAATGTATATTAGATAAGTTTGCTTATCATAAGTAATGCGGAGATAATACAGACTGAATGTGTACTTGAGGAAATATTTTGTATAAAATCACTGTTAATGTGATCTGGATGGCATCTGGCTGTGAAGTAAAGTTAGTCAAGGTGTACCACATAACTGTTTGTATTTTTTTACAAGAAAGGAAAAACTCGCCTTGTATCTTTTTACTTTTTTTAATAAAGCTGTCTCTAGAAATATTATATATTATAAATTCTTTAATATTAAAATATAATTTTGTTTAAAACTTTATACATTTTTTAAAAGCTAGCCTTAAAGTTTCTATGAGAAGAATATGTTGTAGTAGGAAAGCAACACAAAGTGATTATTTTGCATCATGCATAAGTGACCCATAAACTTCTGTGCTCCCCATAGTAAAGCAATGAATTGAGGGATTCATTATCATTATAATTATCTGTTGAAATTAGAATAATTTCAACATATGACTTACTGTTTGAAATTCTCCCTCCTCTCACCACTTTAGGTCTTCATCTTCACGTGTCTCTTTTTTCCTTTTCATTTGTCTTCTCTTTTGAATACCTTCATTAACATAAAGCATGCCCCCTAGTCTCACAAAATCTTCCTTCTGCCACATGTTTCCCCACAACTACCACCTAATTTCCCGGTCCTTTCCAGAGAAAATATTATTAAAATAGTTGTCTCTGGACATGTTCCTCATCTTCTTTTCCTTCTTGCACGCACTCGAGGGTACCAATAACCTTTGTACCAGCTGATTCTTTTTCTCCCATTACCTTGAAAGTTTTCTGTTCTTGGTTCCTATGACACAACATTTGCCTAATTTTTCACCTACACAGCATTTTTTTTTCTTCTCTCATTTCTCTTTGTTAGCTCTATCTTCTTTGTTCCACCTCTAAACACTGGAAAGATATAGCTTCTCTTTTCTACTCATTCTGTTCCCAGGTAATATTATTTATTCTCATGAGGCCAGATGCCATCCAGATCACATTAACAATAGATTTTATACAATATATGTCCTCCACTACACACTCAGTGTGTGCTATCTTCATATTACCTATGAAAAGCATCTCAAATGAAAACACAGTCAAGCGTTTTGTTCCTCTCCAGCCCGTTTCTCTTCCAGGCTCTGGTGTCACCCTCTGCTCAGTAGCACACACAAAAAATACTGCCTTGATTTTTTCATTCTTTATGATCCCGCCTTCCCTATAGTCCCTCCAGAACCAAGATGATCTTATCTGCAAAAAAACAATCCGCTCTTCTATGTTTTTCATCTCTGCTATTTATTCAAGTCTTTTTTTTTTTTTTTTTTCCTAAGACAGAGTCTCGCTCTGTTGCCCAGACTGGAGTGCAGTGGCGTGATCTTGGCTCACTGAAACCTCCGCCTCCTGGGTTCAAGCGATTCTCCTGCCTCAGCCTCCCAAGTAGCTAGGATTATAGGTACATACCACCACGCCTGGCTTTTTTGTTTTGTTTTGTTTTGTTTGTATTTTCACTAGAGATACAGTTTCACAATGTTAGCCAAAAAGCTCTTAAGAATGTAAATAAGATTATAATTTCTTTTCTTTTCTTTTCTTTTTTTTTTTGAGATGGAGTCTCACTCTGCCGCCCAGGGGGGAGTGCAGCCGTGTGATCTCCGCTCACTGCAAGCTCCGCCTCCCGGGTTCACACCATTCTCCTGCCTCAGCCTCCCGAATAGTGGGGACTACAGGCGCCCACCACCATGTCCAGCTATTTTTTTGTATTTTTAGTAGAGATGGGGTTTCACCTATTTATCCAGGATGGTCTCGATCTCCTGACCTCGTGATCTGTCCGTCTTGGCCTCCCAAAGTGATGGGATTACAGCTGTGAGCACCCTGCCAAGATTATGATTCCTATAGAATTTAAAATTCTCTAAAGTTGTCTCACATGTCATTGAATGAAATCTCAATTCATTCCATTAGCCTATAAGATTCTACATGATCTGCCACTTGCTTACCTCACTGACCTTGTCATGCACCATCTTCCTCATCAGCTAATTCCTGCATGGTGTCTTCTTTATAATTACCAAACATATTGGGCATGTGTCTTTCTTTCTTATGCCATTTTCTGTCTAGAAAGCACTTTCTTGAGTGTTTGCAGTTATCTCTTCATTTAGCCCAAAGCTCCTCAAAATGGCTTGACTTTGCAACTCAATTTAAACAAGCTTCCCCCAGGCACATTCTGCCACACACATATAAACTCATGCACTTTTAAATAAAGATGGTAAAATATATAATGAAATTTAGAAAGCTAATTTTCTGCCATCTTGAAGACATTGAGTATTTTAACATTAAGACATCAGCTTTTCTTTTGCTGCTATTTTTTCATCTTAATAACATCCCCTCTTTAAGATTGACAAATCCTTTTTTTTTTTTCAAGAATGCTATCACTTTCACAAGAATGAGAGGCTGCCTTTCTCAAATCATAAACAAAATGACCTGAATAGATGCCCAACACACAGGAGGTATCTTATGATAAATTCTGATTCAGCATTCGTGTCAAATTAGCTATGCTCCTCTTTATCTTGTCATACTTTAACACAGAAGGCAACAAGACTGCAAGTGTCACAAGTAATGTTATGAAACATGTGACTTTAGGTCACATCATTAATAAACAACTTTCAATTTCACCTTCTGCACCTAGTTTAAGAAAGCAGATTGTTTTCAAAGTGCAGATTTTCTATATTCCCTGTAATAAAGCAACAAATTCAGGGATATTTGCCTTTGACTTTTGCTAACACATTTTTCTCTAAGTTTGGTAGAAGACTCAGAATTTGCATTTTTACCATGTCCCTCAGGTGACACTTAGGACCATAATTGTGTAAATGACTATGTTAGAGTTAGAAAATAATGGTCATACTAACCAAAATTCTGGTTATAAGGTTTTTTTGTTTGTTTGTTTTGTTTTTATTTTTTTATTTTCCAGAGTCTCGCAAATGGCAGAATCTTGGCTCACTGCAACTTCTACCTCCCATGTACAAACGATTCTCCTGCCTCAGCTTCCTGAGTAGCTGGGTTTACAGGTGCTCGCCACCATACCCAGCTAATGTTTGTATTTTTAGTAGAGACAGGGTTTCTCCATATTGGCCAGGCTGGTCTCGGACTCCGGACCTCGTGATCCACCCGCCTCAGACTCCCAAAGTGCTGGGATTACAGGCATGAGCCACCATGCCCGGCCCGGTTACAAGTTTTTAAGTGATGTAGTTAGTGGTTTAAAAATTGTAATAAGAATGTAATATTTTAATAGATGTATGCCATCCTTAACCTTCTGGGTCCCAATACACACAGCACTGGTGGTACTGTTCATCATAATGTCTGCTTGTCCTCTGGATGCAGGTATGGCTTTGTGATACACGACTGGTCACTGTGGCACACTAACCAGTGTACTCCTGCTAGTGATTCATCCAAACTATGCACAACAGAGTCTGGCAAAGCCATTTGGTTTATCTCACACACACACACACACACCCCCCACATGCACACACATGTATGTGTGTATGTTATATATATTTATACGAACACACACATATACATGCACACACGTACATTCATGCATACAATATACATTCTAAGTGAGAGAGGTAAACAGAACAATTAGCAAAAAATAAGAACCGTGTATCTCTGGAAGTGTTGGTGCCTTTTTAGCACCAAGTGGAATAAGCCTGCTGAGGAATGAAGTCAGCACAAAAGCAAACAGTGCTGGGATACAGAAAGAGCAGCGAGATGAGATAACAGTTTTGAAATCCTGGATACATTTGTTTGTGTGTGGAAGGTAAAACTATCTTCTTGAATGTTCCAGTCACAATCCAAAGTATCAACGCCTTGAAAGAGGTCTTCCTAATTGATTGTATTTGTGCTTACATTCTTCTATTAATATCACCTAATTAAGTTTCCTTATATTTGTTTCATTCAATATTTAAAATAGAATTCTTATATCTATAAAGATAGTTTACCTATATTGAGAGCATACATCTTATGCACAGACTTGGGCAGGTACTTTTTTAGAATTGTCTCACAGAATCCTCATGTAGTAGGTTGCTGTCTTACAAATGGTGTAGCTGAGGCTTAGAGAGTTGAACACACTTGGCCAAGATGAGACAATTTGTACATGGTAATTTTCAAATCCATGCTTCTCAGTACTAAGTTAATCTGCTTCTTTGTAGCATGTGAGAAACATATTTGTGCTACTCAAAAGAGATAATTATATATATCTCCCCTTATCCAAAATATTTATAGTTAGATAGAATGACACTAACATTTAAAAGTGTTCTAGAATAAATTATCCTAAAATGGCTACATTAATGATTCAAATATAAAACCTGCTATAAAAGAAAGAAGACCAAATTGTAAACAATTTTTCAAAGGTAAAAACATCCTTCTTAATATAGAGAGCATTAAATTTTAAAGCTCTCATTAAGTATTTAAAAGTCATAAAGTTAAAATAATTTCTTAAGTCTTTTAGCAAATTGAAGAATGATCTCAGAGATAATTGGAGAAATCCAACAAAATGAGGAATTAGAAAGGGTTAACTAATTCATAAGGAGAATAGCATTTTAGGAAAAATGCACATTTTAATAATGTATACATTTTTATGAATTGTGTATACTTTTAAAGCACATAAAATTCATTATAGCAAAGAGATAAAAAATTATAAGCATCTCTCATGAGAAAAAATCTTGTGAAATTAAAAATGTACATGCATAATAGCAATTACTGAATTTCATCATGTATGAAATAGAATTACATTGCAATAAGAGAGTCTCATAAAATGCATCAGCTATATCTATATTTTGCTACAAACAGCAAAAAACATCGCACAAATGAGAGGAAGGATCATGCAGTCACCATGAAAACTTGACCATATTACTTTAAAAAATAATACTAATATATAATGAACAGTTGTTAATTTTGGAAAAACAGGTACCTATATGGTAATGTGATGGAATGAATAAGTTTTCAGCACACATTTTTTTTTAATCCTAGGAATCAAGATAAAACATTAAATTTTGCAGAATCCATCGTAAATAATATTAATTTTAAAAGCTACTTATTTGACATAAGTTATGGCTCTTTAAAACAAAAAAAGTACATAATAAGCAAAGTCCAAGCACATTTCATTTATACATATTAAAAAAGTGCTAGTTCTCCTTACAGAGATCTTTTAACTCCTTGATTAGCTGTGTTCCTAGGTATTTCATTTTTGTGTGTGGCTATTGTATATGGGATCTGCTCTTGATTTGGTTCTCAGCTAGAATGTAATTGATGTACAGAAATGTTATTGATTATTGTGTATTTATTTGCTAACTGAAACTTTACTGAAGTACCTTATTAGTTCTAGAAGCCTTTGGCAGGGTATTTAAGATTTTTCTATGTGTATAATTGTCTTATTTGCAAAGAACTATAGTTTGACTACTTATTTGCCTATTTGTATGCTTTCTATTTCTTTCTCTTGCCTCATTGCTCTGACTAGGACTTTCATTACTAGATTGAATAAGAGTGGTGAGTGTGGGCATCACTGTCTTATTCTGGTTCATGAAGTGACTGTTTCAAGCTTTTGCCCATTCAATATGATGTTAACTGTGAATCTGTCATAGATGGCTCTTATTATTTTGAAGTATTTTCCCTCAATGTCTAGTCTTTTGAGGATTTTTCATTTTGAATGAATATCAGATTTTATCTAAAGTGTTTCTGCATCTATTGAGATAATCCTATGGTTTTGTTTTTAATTTTGTATATGTGGTGAATCACATTTATTGATTTGCATATGTTGAAAAAACTTTGCAACCTAGGAATGAAGCCTACTTAATCATGGTGAATTAACATTTGATATGCTGCTCGATTTGATTTACTAGTATTTTGTCAAGAAGTTTTGAATCTATGTTCATCAGGGATATTGACTTGTAGACGTGGCATTTTTTTTTTTTCATTGTGTCTTTGCTATATTTTTCTTTTATCAGGATGATGCTGGCTTCACAGAATGAGTTAGGGAAAAATCTTCTCTTCCTTGATGTTTTGGAATAGTTTCAGTAGAATTTGTGCCAATTCTCTTCTTTGTATGTTTGGTAGAATTAGGCTGTGAGTCCATCTGGTTCAGGGTTTCTTTTGGTTGGGAGGTTTTTTCTTACTAATTCAGTAATAGAATTTGTTACTGTTCTGTTTACATTTTCACTTTTTTCCTGGTTCAATCTTGGGAGGATGTGTGTTTTCAGGAATATATCCATTTCCTCTAGATTTTCTAATTTGTCTCCACTGAAGCGTTCACAATACTTCCTGCAGATATTTTATATTTCTTTGGGATTGGCTGTTATGTCATAAATGTTATTTCTGATTGTGCTTATTTTTATATTCTCTTTTTTTCCTTTATGAATATAGCTAGTGGTCCATCAATATTGTTTATGCATTTAGAGAATCAACTCATAATTTTACTAATATTTTATATAGATTTTTATGTTTCAATTTTGTTCAGTTCTTCCCTGATTTTACTTATTTCTTTTCTTCTCTTAGATTTGGGACTGTTTTATTTTTTAACTCTTCTAGGTGCAATGTTAGATTATTAATTTGAGATCTCTCTAACTTCTTGATGAAGGCTACAAAACACTGCTGGGAGAAGTTGGAAGCAAGAGAATTAAATACAAAGGCATTCCATGTTCATGGGTTGGAAGAATCAATATCATTAAAATGGCCATACAACTTAAAGCAATGTATAGATTCAATGATATTTGTATAAAACTGCTATTGTCATTTTTCGCATAATTAGAAAACATCTATGAAATCTATGTGGAACCTAGAAAGAGCCTGATTAGCCAAAGAAATACGAAGCAAAAGGAACCAAGCAGGAGCCGTCACATTATCAGATTGCAAACTCCAATATAAAGCTACAGAAACCAAAACAGCACAGTACTTGTACAAAAACAGACACATAGACCAATGGAACGAAATACAGAATCCAGAAACACAGGCACACACCTACAATTATCTGATCTTCAATAAAGTTGACCAAAATAAGCAATGGGGAAAGGATTTCCTAGTCAATAAATGGTGCTAGATAACAGGCTAGCCATAGGCAGAAGAATGAAAATGGATCCCTCTCTTTCACCATATGAAAAATTCACTCAGGGAAGATTAAACATTTAATTTTAAGACACTGAATTATAAAAATTCTAGAAGAAAACCGAGGAATTGTTCTTCTTCACATTCTTCTTGACATGATTTACCCATGTTAACATTCTTTACCTATTTTGCAAAGAATTTATGGCTAAGTCCCCAAAAGCAATTGCAACAAAAACGTTTACAAGTGAGACCTAATTAAACTAAAGAGATTCTACCCAGCAAAAGAAACTACCAACCTAATAAACAGAAAACTTACAGAATCGGAGAAAATATTCACAAACTATACATCCAAAATAGGTCTAGTATCCAGAATCTACAAGGAACTTAAATCAACAAACAAAAAACCATGTCATTTAAAAACACTGAGTAAAAGACATGAATGGAAGCTTCTCAAAAGAAGACATATATAAGGCCAATGAATATATGAAAAAAACGTTCGGCATTGCATTTCAGAGAGATGCAGATCAAAACCACAACGAGATATTGTCTCACACCAGTAAGAATGGCTAAAAAGTCAAAAAATAATAGATGCTGGTGAGATTTCAGAGAAAAGAGAATGCTTGCACGCTGTTTCAGGGAACGCAAATTAATTCAACCACTGTGGAAAACAGTTTGGAGATTTCTCAAACCACTTAAAACAGAACTATCATTCAACCAAGCAATCTCTTTATTGGGTATTTACCCAAAGGAAAATAAATTTTTCTACCAAAAAGACACACGCACTCGTTATATTCATTGCAGCACTATTCACAATAGCAAAGACATGGAATTCATCCAGGTGCACACCAACGGTAGATGTCATAAAGAAAAAAAAAAACCAGTTGAAACACATTGTGGAATATTATGCAGCCTTAAAAAAGAATAAAATCATTGCTTTGAAGCAAATTGGAAGCAATCAGAAGCCATTATTCTAAACATATTAACATGTTAACAGAAAACTAAATATCACATATTCTCATTTGCAAATGGGAGCTAACTATTGAGTACACAAGAATATAAACATGGGAACAGTAGACACAGGGGACTACAAGAGGTGGGAGGCAAAGAGGGGTGTGTTGGCTGGGAAATTACCTATTGGGTACTATGCTCACCACTGGGGTGATGTAATCATCTGTACCCCAAACCTCAACAATACACAATTTACCCATGTAACAAACCTGCGCATATACCCTCTGAATCTAAAATATAAGTTGAAAGTATTTTTAAGTGCTAAGGTTACATGTAATAGGAAGTTCAACAGTAGTATAAATCAACAGACTCAAACTTTAAAACTTTCCTAACCATTTTATATAAAGACTACCTTACCTTGGGCTAGTTACTTTCCATCTCTCTGCCTCTGTTTGCTCATTTATCAAATAGAGATAATAATAGTGCTTAGCTTCAAAGGATGCTGTGAATATAAAATAACAATATAAATAGAATAATTTTAGCATAGCTCCAGAATATTATTCTTGTTCTGTAAATATTAACAATGACACTCATTAAATTATAATTAAGTGGATATAAACTTGGACTAGAGACTTAATAATAATGAAAGATAATTACAAACTAAATTCAAACTTCTTCAGATATTCTGAAGTATATGTGTCCAATATGGAAGATAATACTTGGTGAATTTTTTTATCTTCAGACAATAAATTTCCACCTGTTTTTGAGGCTGTTTCTAGAGCTTGAACTGACAAAGTGACTTATGAACCATGATTCTAGGATTAACAGTGTTGTAGTTTTAAACTCCTATTCCTCAGACTGATTTAATAATTTTAGTACCTTATATTATAGGATACAGTGATAACCATTGTGTTATGTTTTATTAAAAAAAAAAGTACTTGCTGCTTCTCTCTGACGTCAGAGTTGAATATACGACAGGCTTTGGGCCATGGAATGTTACTTGTGAGGAGAAACTTTAAAAGAGTGAGCATAAGGCTTGTGAAGTTCTCTTATTTCTCTGTCCTGAAAACAATGTTGCAGCTAGAGGTTGCTTCCTTAGTTTAACTCCAAAAGCCCAGATGACATGGAGCAAAATTAAACCAGAGTCATGCTGGATATGAAAAAAAATAAATTATTATATGGCACTATTATTTATATGCAAGCAACATTATAGTATAATCTAGCTAGTGGTTACTTAAAGAGTTATAATAAATATTCAATTTTCTTTTATTTCCCTAAGCATCACTCTCATTAGCTTTTCATAATCCTGCATCCATCTGTAGCTATTAGGATTAAGTAGTAGACAAATAACAGAGATAAATAAAATCACCAATGTAGTAAGAAATGCTCCAGGACTCAGAGTGTCCCAAAAGTCAAAGGAAGTTCCTGTGATCAAAGGGTCAAAAGCCCACAGATGACCTCAGATGAGCCCAGTCCAATTCAACTTTGGTTAAGCACATTGCACTGTGTCTAGGACTTGCCAAAGTAGTAGAGAAACTGAGGAACAACATAGTCCTCATGTTCAAGGTCCTTTCAGTCTAAGGAGAAAATAAAACATTCAAAATAGAGTAAAGGATCCTATATTACAGGAAGACCTGGGAGTCAGCAACAGTACAATGAAAGAAGCAGTCATCTCTACCCAGAAAACATTCACAGAAGACAGTATTGGAATGAATCACACTGACAGTAGAAAGGAGTTACTCAAATCAGGTAAAGGACTAAAAGCAAATCACTGCATTTGACAATTAGTGAATACCAGTGGAACCATGCTGAGAATTTTTCTGGGTAGATATGAGGGCAACAGTTTGATTTTAAGCAGAATGAGGACTCAATGGAAAAGACAAGTGGATCAAATTAATGTAACTATTTTTTGGTAATATTTGTGTATAAAAAATAGATACGATGCAGACTGCAGGTGTGTGCCAGGTGTGCTAAAATTGAATGGTTTATTACTTTAGCATTTTGAACAAAAATAGGCAAAGTACATAATTGATGAATTGCAGTTCCAGATAAGATGTCAAATGATGGCATCAAGAGTCCAGGTCATGAGCAGGGGCAGTAGTCACTCACATGAGACTAGAAGCAAAGATATAACAATAGTTAAGTATAAAAGTAGTGGAGAGTTGATGTTTTAGAGATTTTATGCTTGGTGGACAACTACATTTTTCTGGAAAATTAGATCCCAGTTTCATTTCTGTGGCTAAAGATGACAGAGGTTATGAAGACTGAGGTGAATGGTACAGCTAGAGAATAGCCTATGAGTAGAATAGAAAATAAAATAAATCAAATAAAGTAATTGGTAAATCTGTATCAGAACAGTTGAAATATTCATTTCTTTCTTGCACTGCAATTCCATCTGCAGGAATTTATTCTAAAGAAATAACCTGAAACATATAAAAAGTTCTGAGCAAATTTGTTTGTCACAGTTATATCTTGAGAAAAACTAATAATATAAAAACTATGATAATGGTTATAAACTTATGATACTTCCTACAACCTTTATAACTTCTAAAAAAGAGCTTACAGTGATATGGAAAAATACTTGTGTGCAAAGTTAAGTATGAACACTATCCACATATATAATATACTCATTTATTAAACATCAATAATAGGTCAATCACTAGAGGGCATACATATATACATATATTATGTATGTGTAAATATATGTAACTATATAACATATATTATTTATTTTTCTACATTTTCTTTTATAATAAAATAGAGCACTTTTATAATAAAATAAGATACGCCTCATGTTAACTCATATAGCCAAATAGCAGAAGATTTCAACAGATAGTTGAAAAGGTTGTAGAAGCAAAGCAATAAGCTTGGAATTTGTGTGATTATTCACTACTGAGAGTGTTACTTCACATACCCAAAGTCATAATGCATTCTTAACTATGAAAGATAGAAAGTGCAGCTTGTGCAACATAGGGAACTCACATCTCTACACATAATGTAAAAATTAGCCAGCATAATGACACATAACTGTGGTCCCAGCTACTAGGATGGCTGAGGCAGAAAGATTCCTTGAGCCCAGGAAGCCGGGGCTGCAGACAGCTGTGATCATGCCACTGCACTTTAGCCTGAACAACAGAGTGACACCTGTCTCAAAAGAAACAACAACAAAAAAGATAAAAAGTCAAAGAGAAAATAATCGAGTGTACCAAAATGTTCATGGAGGTGACCATAGGTTAACCATATGAAGTCCAGTACTTCCCAAATCTTAATATTCACTAGACTATCTTAGGTATCTGTGTATTTAGATTTTTGTGTTACTATAAAGCAATACTTGAGGCTGGGTAATTTATAAACAGTTTTATTTTGACTCATGGTTCTGCAGGCTATACAAGAAACATGGTACTAGTATCTGCTTCTGGTGGGGGTGTTAGGAAGCTTACAATCATGGCAGAAGGTGACTGGGAAACAGGCACACCACAGAGTGAGAATGGGACCAAGAGATAGGAGGAGATGTCACACTCTTTTAAACAACCAGATCTCACATTAACTCAGAGCAAGAATACACTCATTACCACAAAGATGGTATGAAACGATTCATGAAGAATTCACCTCCATGACACAAACACCTCTCAGCAGGCCCCACCTCCAACATCGTGGATTACATTTCAACATAAGATTTGGAGAGGAGAAATATTCATACTATATCATTCTGCACCTGTCCCCCAAAATCTGATTTTTTCACACATTATAAAATAAAATAATTATTTCCCAATAGTCCCAAAAAGTCTTACCTCACTCCAGCATCACTCAGAAATCCCAAGTCCAAAGTCTTAAGTTTAATCTGATACTCAAGTCACGTTCATTCCACCTATGGTCTTGTAAAATAAAAAAAAAAAAAAAAAATTATTTATTTCCAAGATACAATGGTGGTACAGGTATTGGGTAAACATTCCCACTCCAAAAGGGATAAATCAGTCAAAAGAAAGGGGCAACAGTCTCTGAGCAACTCTAAAATCCAGCAGGGCAGACATTAGAACTTAAACTCCAGAATTATCCTTGGCTCCAAGTCCTGTATCCAGGTGATATGGTTTGACTATGAACCACCCAAATCTCATCTTGAATTGTAGCTCCCATAATTCCCATTTGTTGTGGGAGGGACCTGGTGGGAGGTAATTGAATCATGGGGGTGAGTCTTTCCCATGCTGTTCTTGTGATAGTGAATACATCTCATCAGATCTGATGGTTTTATAAAGGGGAGTTTCCCTACACAACCCCTTTTGCTTTCCACCACGTAAGACGTGACTTTGCTCCTCATTTGCCTTCTGCCATGACTGTGAGGCCTCCACAGCCATGTGGAACTGTGAGTCAATTAAACCCCCTAGTTTTATAAATTACCCAGTCTCAGATATGCCTTTATTAGCAGCGTGAGAGCAGGCTAATACACCTGGTGTGAGGGTTAGACTCCCAAAGCCTTGGGCAGCTTTGCTCCTGTGGTTTTGCTGAATGCAGCCAATGCTACTGTTCTGATGGGTTGAAATCTACTGCCTGCGGCTTTTCAAGGCTGAGGTTGCAAGCTGTTGGTAGTTCTACCATTCTTGGGTCTGGAGGGTGGCAGTCTCATTCCCACAGCTCCATTAAGCAGTGCCCTGGTGGGGACTCTGTATGCAGCCTCCAACACCACATTTCTTCTCAGCATTGCCCTGAGAGAGTTTTTCTGTGGAGGATCTGCCTCTGCAGCAAGCTTCAGCCTGGGTCCCCAGCCTTTTCAATACATCTTCTGAAACCTAGGGGGAAGCTGCCAAGTCTCCTCTATTCTTGTATTCTGTGCACTTGCAGACTTAACACCATGTGGAAACCACCAAGCCTTATGGCTTATGCCCTCTGGAGGAGTAAGGATGTAAAGTGCAGCCTCCTGGAGTGGCAGGGCTGACCCCTAAAACCATTCTTTTCTCCTAGGCCTCTGGGCCTGTGATGGAAGGGACTGTGCTGAAGATATCTGAAATGACTGTGAGGTCTTTTTCCCATTGTCTTGGCTATTAGTGCTTAGTTCCTTTGTAGTCATGCAAATCTCTAGCAAGTGGTTACTCCACACTTGCTTGGATTCTTTCTGTACTACAAATTTAGGCCTCACAGTCATGGCAGAAGGCAAATGAGGAGCAAAGTCACGTCTTATGTGGTGGAAAGCAAAAGGGGTTGTGTAGGGAAACTCCCCTTTATAAAACCATTCTTTCTGTACTACAAATTCTTTCTGTACTACAGCCAGGCTGCAATTTTGTATGCTCTGACTCCCTTTTAGAAACAAGTTCCAACTTAAGTCACTTATTTGTTCTCATAACTGATCATAAGCTGTTAGAAGCAGGCCACATTTCAAACACTTGCTACTTAGAAATTTCTTCAACCAGGTACCCTAATTCATAACGCTTAAGTTCACCCTTCCACAAAACTCTAGAACATGGACACAATGCAGCTAAATGCTTTGCTACTGTGAAACAAGGGTGACCTTTACTCCATTTTCCAATAAGTGTCTCCTTTCCATCTGTGACCTCTTCAGTCTGGCCTTTACTGTCCATTTCTCTATCACCATTTTGTTCACAACTATTTAACCAGTCTCTAAGAACTTCTAAACTTTCCCTCACCTTTCTGTCTTCTGCTGAACCTTCCAAACTCTTCAAAACTCTGCCTGTTACCCAGTTCCAAAATTGCTTCCAGATCTTCAGGTATAATGTTTAGAGCAATGCTTGACTCCATGGTACAAATTAGTATCATGTTAGCCCATTTTTTGCATTTCTATAAAGAAATACCTGAGTCTGGGTAATTTATAAAGAAAGGAAGTTTATTTTGGCTCATGATTCTGTAGGCTGTACAAGAAACATGGTACCAGTATTTGCTTCTGGTGGGGGTTTTAGGAAGCTCGCAATCATGGTGAAATGCGATGGAGAGACAGACATATCACAATATGAGAGCAGGAACAAGAGGAAGATAGAGGTGGGACATGCCACACTATTTTAAACAACCAGATTTCACATGAACTCCAAGAAAGAGCTCACTTATTACTGTGAAACTAGCATTCACGAGGGACCTACCTCCAAGACCCAAACACCTCCCATCCGGTCCCAACTCCACATTAGGGATTACATTGTAATGTGAGATTTAGAGGAGACAAATATCCAAACCATATCAGTATCTAAAATGCAAATTATGATTAAATGGAGTCAGGGTGACATTCTGTATCTCTAATAAGCCCCCAGTTGATGTTCATGTTGCTGGGAAGCTTGGACCACAATTTGAGTAACAAGCATCTTGTCTATGTAAGAAATTCACTAAGAATTAATTCTAAGTGATTATGGCATAGTCATTTCGATGTTTAAAAATAACAGCAAGATAAAACTCAAACAATGATTTTGCATCAAATTGATATAATAATAGTATGGAAGCTATCTTAAGGAGAAAGAAAGTTGCAGATAAAGCTTCCTGTCTCCTCAGGATTAGTAGAAATAGCAACCTGAACATCAAGGCTAGAGAATCCAGCCATGATATTTCTTTCTCTTTTTAATTTTTATTGACAAACAAATATATTACCAGTAGGATTACTAATATAATAAATATGCTATTTAGGAAGAGAGAAAAAGCATTTAATTCTATTCCATTAGCCCTAGGTATAGATTTAATTAGGTCAATGGAACAACTTAAAATACCTGAAGGGATACCAAGGGAATTACTTACAAACAGAAGTAGATTTACCATAAAGCTACTGAAGCTTATGCTTCAAGAACAATCAATTGCATAGACATTTCCAAGGTCCTGGTCATAGCAATGTGTTCCATATCACAATATATTTATATGCAATTCCCCAAATAAGATAATTTAATAAAATTGGTTTAAACCATTGCCTTTTTTTTTCATCCAGACTTTACTTCTGTTTTATTTTTCATTGTGTCATGTGGCAGGAACTAAATTTTTGTGTACAGCTGAGAGGAAAGTTGAATTGGAGTTACATTTAATCAGGGTTTGGTGGGATATGGTTATGTGGTTTGTAGGCAATTCCATTTATATTATTGCTAGTCTTGCTACTATAGGAGTTTTCCTCCAATCCCCCACAGCTGACTTACTCGGCATCATGATAAAAAGGTACAGAGATAGAGTTATAGCAAGGTAACAATTTGAATTTTTGCACTTTCAAATCACAAAACTCAACTGAAAAAAATTTGATACAGATTTCCCAATTTGACCATAAACAAATTTGTTACAGTTCAGAAATAAATTTTTATATGCTATTAGTAATTTTTAGCAAATTGTTTTGAGCAATTATGCCAGAAGTGAGAAAAATTATCTTATCTCTATAGAAAATATTTTAAAATTCTCATTTGAAGAAAAAATAAAAGCTTGTATATTCCCCAAAATATAGGAAAGGGATTGTTAGGGTATATAATTTTTTATTTAGCATTATAAAATATAGAATTTATTTAATGTAAGCAGTATGTTTTTATTTGGGGAATACATATGTATGTTTTAGTTTTATAATATTTATAATTTAGTTTGTTTGATTTTCTCATTAGAAATACATACTGGTTTTAAACCTAATTTTGTATTTATCATATTTAATTCATTTTTCTTTATTAAGTGACCTTCACTTTATAAATTGTACAAGTCCCACAACACCTGGTGTCCCCTAGATACCATCACTTCACTTCTCTGAATTTGTTTTCTCATTTGCAAAGTAATAGCTGTCTTTCTGGGTTAGAGGAAGGATTAATTGAGATAATAAATGTGTTCAGTATAGGTCAGGAAAGGTCAATAAATGTCAGTTGTGTTTTTTACCATTACATGTATACATAGTCAATATTTTAATTATCGACAGTTATTTCTATTATACTATCTGTTCTAGTGATTTTATTATTACATCATCTCTTGATAAACTTTAAATATTAATCCATAGGTTATTCTCAGCATGCAACCCATTACCTTTTTTTCTCATTCAGGGTACCTTCTCATTTAGCACAAATAAATTAATGTAATTCTTTTAACATGCTAAAGTATATATAACATATATAGGTTATATATAAATTCATATAACATATATAAACATATATGTTAAATTTATACAACTTATATATTATATATGTTAAATTTATATAACATATATGAATATATAACATGAATATACATAGCATATATAACATATATAACATATATATTTACTCTAGTGAAGCAGAATTACATGCTTATTACACAATTTTTTTTGATGAGGCTCTTTACAATTCAATTTCCACTTACCTCTCCAACTGCATCCTTGAAATTTTAACCATTTCCAGTTTTCAGATACAATACTTGTTTACCTATTGGAGACCCAAGTCATGCCCTTTCACTTTTCTCTCCTTTGTATATGGAATTCCTGCTTTTCGGCTGTCTTTCTCTCTTTCATAACAATATAAGTTTCTACTCATTCTTTAACAATGATCTTAAATGCTAGATTTTATAAATTATGGCACAATGGATAAGGATTGGCACTTACCTTTTGTTTTAGTCATCTTTCTGCTGCTATAATAGAACATGACAGACAGTAATTTATAAACAATAAACGTTTATTCATCTCATATTTCTGGAGGCCAGGAAGTCCAAGAGCATGGTGCTGGCATTTGGCAAGTGTCATTCTATGGAAGAAGTGGAAGGGCCTGGAAGACAGAGAGAAAATTGGAGCTGAACTTGTTCTTTTATCAGGAGCCCACTTTTACAAAAATGGCCTTAATTCATTTGTGGTGGCTCTGCCCTCATGGCCTAATAACCTCTCAAAGACCCAACCTCTTAATTCTTTTAGCATGCCATTCAAATTTCCAACACATGAACTTTTAGGGGGAAAAATCAAACATAGCATCGTGCATCAACCATATTCACTTAATGAGGACATTGTTAAATATAGTAGACAAAATATAATATCTTATGAACCAGCCATTCCATACCTACAGTGAGAAACTCTCAAACTCTTTATAGGAGGACATGCTCTACATAGCATCTTTGTGCAGAAGAATGTTGAAGGCCACATAGCTAAAATGAATAAATAAAATATAGTAGGAGCACACAAAGAAATGTTTTGAACAGTTAGGCAGTTTATTATGTTCATTTTTATTGTTGGAAAAAACGTAGAAATGAACTCAATCTTCAGCATAAATCCATTGTGTAAACTAAAACATATACAAAACAAACATTTTTACTCAAAAACACAAATAGTTAATACATTTGAGTGAGTGCCTATAATAAGAAGAGTGAGGCATTCCTGGAAATACTACATGGAATCTCTAATCCCTGATCTCATGCAAACCTAAGATTATGTTTTCCCCATCTTTATTTCTTTCTCTTTCAGTATCTTTTGTCTGGACGTTGTAATTTATTTAGTGTCTTAGTCTGTTTGTGCTGCTATAAAAATACCTGAGACTAAGTGTAAGAACAGAAATCAATTTCCTCATAACTGTTAAGTCTTAGAAGTCCAAGAGCAAATTGTGGGCCTGTGTAGTGTCTGGTGAGGGCCTCAATCTTTGCTTTCAAGATGGTTCTTTGAACATTGTGTCTTCACATCATGGAAGAACAGAAGGACAAAAAGAGGCCTAAGCGACTTCTCTCTAGCCCTTTCATAGGGCATTAATCCATTTGTGAAGGCTGATCTCTCATGACTTAATCAGTTTCCAAAAGTCCTCACCTCTTAATATCACCACAATGGGGATTAAGTGTCAACATGAATTTTGGAGGGGACACAAACCATAGAAATTAAAGAGCTCAGTGTCTCTCCAAAGGTAGACAATCAAGTCTGTCACTATCATCCGGGAATACACACTGAAAAAAGCAGATACTTGAACTGTATTTTAGAACTACTGAATGAGAATATATTCTAATAGAGCCTAGAAATATATATCTTGAAGAAGCAACCCAGGTGCTTCTTAAAAAATGCATTTTGAAAACGATAGACTTAAGCTGTGGGACACATGAAGTCCGAGTCACAGGAATCTCAGGGACACAATTTCTGCAAGAGATGCTGTCAACCATTTTTGACATTGGTTAAACATCATAATTATTCAATAAACATTTGTTTAAAGGCTAACTGGATTAACAATTTAATGGATGGTGTTACTTCATAGAGAATGGATAGGTAGAAGAAATCAAGACTACCAAAAAAAAATTATAAATAAAACATAAGTAATTGGAAAAATCTCATTTTAAACCGTAATAGAGCTCCAAGTTTACTTATCAATCTCCCATTAACACATATACTTATATATACACATTTGACCATACACGTATATACAATGTAAACATATATATGTATATGAGAAACTTCCCTAGTTTCTAACAAAGAAGATGAACAGCATGCCTGCAAGACTAAAGGGTAGCATAATAGCATAGATTTTTGCCTGCTGCTTACATACCCAAAATTTGCAGTAGTTTTTGTATCCAACTTTCCTTAATAAGATTGGTAGTCCATTTGGAGTAGATCTGAGCCAGACTTTAAAACCATAATCTGCCCTTGACTATATAGTTCAAATTCTCTTGGGAATTTGTGCCAGTTCAGGAAATTTGAAAATGTTCTTTCATTCAAATAACTGTGTTCAAGCAAAGGGCATGCTGGGATTTGCCATTTTGGCTGTCGTAACAACTACCCCTATCAGTATCTATGCACAGATGCTCAATGTGGGTAACTATTACTGGCAGGTTATGCTGGCGGCTCATACAAATGAATAATCATTGGCTCATGATCACCTCAACTCCCCAGACCACTTGGAATGGCCCAGCTGGGCTAAGTAGGAAATCTAGCTAACGAGAGGGATTTTTTTTACCCTCTAGTCATGAAGTGTAATATACAGGATTTCACACAGCTGTCTTTTTAAAGGTTTATCCTGAAGTTTTTAAAGTTATTTCAAAATGTTTTTATCTTATTAATAAAAACACCATTTATTTATATTGGATATAAGACAATGATTCAGTGAGGAATTTAAGTTTTGAAATTCATACTTAAAATGGAACATTACTTTTTCCTATGTTGCATTGTCCAATTGCTAATGAATAGTATCAGTCCAGCTGCTTACTGTGAAATTGACACCCTCGCACCATGCATACAATAAAATAAGGAACACAAAACCTGTTATTAAAGCTGAACAGAAAATGCTATTTTTAAATGATTCAATCTATCGAATAGCAGCTAAATAATGAAGTAAACATCATTAGTGAACTTTTCAGCCTATATTTACATTTTGCTACCTTTCTCCCACCCCATTTCACAAGGTTTCTGAGGATACAGTTTACTCTTTATGCTTAAATTGTGGAACTACAATTTACTGGACCATTAGCATCAAGAAGATATGTGCACTTTTTCACTCTAAAGAACCACACAGAGAAGTATGGGAAAAACAATCTCTGTAATGTGTCTCCATCAGAAAAGATGATGGTACAGTGTTCCTAGATCCTGTGATAGTGAGGAAAATTTAAGAACAATAAACATCTAACCAAAATATGATAGAATGATTTTCCCCACCCTTCTTCAAAATCTGACTCTTAATCCAAAATCTGACTCTCAATCCAATGTCTTTGATCTAGGAAAAGTTATTATACACTTTACTTTTGAGTTGGTATAAGTATAAGACAGAAAATTTCCTGAAGCCTTTTATCTTGAATTTCTAAATATAATTTAAAGGGAAATTATAATTTCTAATTAGGATGTCATTAGGAATATTTCCTGAAGTTGCTTTATTCTTACCTAAGGAGTACTGTAACTTCTTTTATGACTAAAATTATTACTGTATTACAATCTACAGATTTAGATCTTTCTTTTCCTTTCTTAATGTATGATTGTTTACCTCAGCTTTCAAAATGTGGCAATATGCCAATTTTTATTTCTTCATCCCCCAGCCTTTTTTTTGCATTCTTCTTCAGCTGCACCTTGAACTTCAGAGTTTCTTCTATCTGCAGCTTTCAGAATTTCTTCTATCTGCAGCTTTCTTCTATCTCCTCTTATTACTTTATATATTTGTTCAGGTAATCTCCTATATTAATATTACAATCTTTGACATACTCATTTTAATCTGTGTCTTCATGTCATTTCTTCACCTGAGCTTCAGTAGGTAGCCAGATGACAATTCAGCTTGAAATTCAAATAAAATCCTAATATTCACTTAGATTATTTTTTACCACTTCTTTTTTTTTTTTTTTTTCTGAGACTCTCTGTCATTTAACATCATCACTATGCACCCAGGTCAATTAAGAAACCTTGGACATATCATTGATTGCTCCTACTCTCTAATTTTACATCAAATCAACCACCAAGTCAATATGAATCTTCCATACTTTTGTCTACATTTCACAGTTCCATTTCCCATTTACCTAGTGAAATACTAGCAACTGTTTTGTACATGACAGCAGTGTGATTATTAACCTGCCTGTCTTTGTCTCAGCACTCTCCAATTCATTCCCTACAATGCATCAAAAATAATCCTCTACTTGACTTTACTATTACACTGTAATAGCTCAGTGCCTTGACACCTTTCAATTTCCTCAGGAATATAACTATATATATATATATATATATATATATATATATATATACACACATACACACACACACACACACACACACTCAGTGAATATTTGTTTAATAAATATACTAAAATATGTTTTGGAGTTTTCCCACATGAAAACTAATCTAATGAAATACTTTCTTCTGTCTTGAAACCTAGAGACACTATTTTTTAAAATGGAAGGATTAGCCTATAGGTCCCTATATTATTTACTCCCTCTGGTCACCCTATATTTTCTGAAACAATTTGATACAAATATTTAAGAGCCTTGAAAACATACAATGTTCCTCCATTTTTATGAAAGAAGAAGAAAGAGGGGCAAAAGACTTCAGAAAAATTAGAGAAAAGAAGGAATTTTAGCAGAGCCAGATATATTGATGATATAAAAGCAAAGACTTGCAAAGCAAAAGATGCAAATAAGAAAACTTACAAATTTAATTTCATTCAAATATTAAAGAAATGAAATATGACTATTTTTTAAAATCCCAGGAGTCTTACAGATAAACAACTGTATTATATTTAATTTGGCATGATTTTATAAATTAAAACATTATTTTATTTAATATCTAGAAAAACAAAGTATGACAGAATATTGTTAGCCCTATCATGTAAGTGATAAAATTGAAGCATAGGGTAAAACCTTGACAGAAATTATGGAGTCAGTAAATGCAGAGGAAGCATTAACACTCAGATCCACAGTTCTTAACTTCATTCTTGGTCACAGTAAGATACATCACCATATTTATTTATTTATTTATTTATTTATTTATTTATTTATTTGTTGAGACCGAGTCTCGCTCTTTCGCCCAAGCTGGAGTACAGTGGTATGATCTTGGCTCACTGCAACCTCTGTCTCCCAGGTTCAAGCAATTATCTGCCTCAGCCTCCTGAATAGCTAGGATTACAGATGCCCGCCACCACACCTGATCAATTTTTGTATTTTTAGTAGAGATGGGTTTCACCATCTTGGCCAGGCTGGTCTTGAACTCCTGACCTTGTGATCCACTTGCCTCGTCCTCGCAAAGTTCTGGGCTTACAAGCGTGAGGCACCGGGCCGGCCACATCAGCATTTTTTTAATTAGAATGGACTATACTTCCAATTTGCCCTAGTCACTTTGGATTTGACAATTATTCAATTCTCTCCACTTATCATTCATACATCAAAGTCCTATTTGTATGGTATAATCATTCATAATATACTTAGAAAAATTTTCATTAAATACAGAGCATTAGATTGCTTAAAAATTTAAAAACAAGTAGTTTTTATTTTATTTTTAATTTTTATTTTTTTTATTTCCTTAGGTTTTTGGGGAACAGGTGGTGTTTGGTTACATGATGGTGACTTGTGAGATTTTAGTGCACCCATTATCTAATCAGTATACACTGAACTCAATGTGTAGTCTTCTAGTCCTCACCCACCTCCCACACTTTTCCTGGAGTCCCCAAAGTCCATTGTATCATTCTTAGGCCTGTGAATCTCATAGCTTTTGTAAATAAGTCTTTGTCACATATGAGATAAAAGTCAGAGCAGTTATGAAACAAATAGAAACTTTTGAGTTTTTCAGCAACAAAATGATATTCATATCATTCCAAAGGAGTATCTCTACAATCAATAATGGTCTCTTCCAACCCATTTTTGATGCAATAATCTAAGATGTTTTTCTAAAACTCAAATAAGATTACGCTCTCTCCAGTTTAGAAAATGTAAGTATTCTTTCCTAGCTAGGATGGCCACCCTTTGTTGCTTACCTTGCATCCATTTTCCCCTTCTCCTATGCCAGAAGTTTTTAACTGGAGGTGTTTTTTTATCCTCTGGGAAAGATTTGGCAATGTATGGAGACATTTTTGTTCTTCATAACTAGGGAAGAGGCTGCAACAGTCATTTAGCGGTATAGGACAAGGATGTAGCTAAACACCTTCAATGAACAGCATAGTCCCTCACCACAAAGAATTATCTGGCCCCAAATCTCAACAGTACCAGGACAGTGAAACCATCTTCTATGTTTAACTATATGTCAATTAATTTATATCAGTATTGTGATTTGTCACCAGAAAAAAACAAAATTCACCAAATTAACATATACAATATTTTATAATTTAATCCCTGCTGACACCTCAACATTGTTTATTGTTACTCTACTTCTTTGTTCTGAATTATTTGCCATTTATAAAAATCACGCATGTATCTGTCAAGATGAGATAAGCCGTACCACATGGAGAAACACCTCTAAAATAACAGTAGCTTACAGTCACAAACTTTATTTCTTATGCTATGTGCCCAAGGTATATTGATAAGAGTGTTCTCACTGTACTGAAAGAAACTCAAGCAAATGGAGGCTCCATCATCTTAAGAAGCTTTTATTTCAAGCTGAGTCTTCAGGTTTCAGAGTGGCAGGAGAAGAGAACACGGCACATCGCAACATGACCCTTAGTTGCTTCTATCCAACAATAAAATACATCACTTCCCACTCATATTGGCCACAGCATCTTGGCCAAACAAATCACATGGTTGTGGCCTAACCAGCATAGCATTTTCTTGGAAGAAAAGAGGAATTAGAACTCTTAGTGAGCACTAGTAGTATCTACTCCTGTGGGTTATTCTTTTTTCTCATTTCCAGGACTAATTCATATTTAAGTTTAATTTAATACATTACTTCTTAGATAAAGTCATCTTGATCCATTTATTTTTAGACTTGATTAGATGCTCCTCTCTGGTGACATTATCATAACTTGTACATAGATCACATTTAGTTCTTGCTATTGTGAAAGTCAATAGTCTGCCTCTACTTGATGACTGGCCCTTGGCAGTAGAAGTTTCTTATTTATTGCTATATTTACAAAATCTAGCATACGTGAAATGATTTAATTAGGCATTTTTTAATACAAACACACAAAATACCCACTAAGTCAGATTATACAATGTAACACGTAAAAATCCCTTATTTTTCTATCAAACAAGAGCCTCTTGCCTCTCCAGGTACCTGATGATTCACTGACTTAAAGTTCTATCCATATTTTCTCTTTATTCCAATATGAGAAAATGACTCTCTTGTCTTCATAGCATCATAAAATATAATTTGAAAGTATTGTAAAAATCATGTTGTATAAAATATATCAATTTTACAGTACCCAAGGCAATAATTTTTCTTTAAAAAATGCCATTACTAAGTAAAGATAAGAGAAATTATTGAGGATAGTCAAACTCTTGTTCAACCTAGATTGCCTTCGAGCAACTCAAGGACCTTCAGTTTTAACTGCAAACAGCTTTCAGCATTCCCTGAAGAAAAAAAAAGATCAAGCAAACAGTGGTGAATCTAATGGGCCCCAAAGAAACCCAAAACTGTTTGGGAAAGATGGAATTCTCCCCCTCCTGAAAATACAGTTTTTGTCATATTACTGTGAAAAAATATTTACTTCATCACTGTTGCAGAAATATATTGATTTTATTCATATATTAAAACTCTCCCCCAAATAAATCCAGCTGTATAATTCAATTCCGGGGAAAGGTCACTGGACTAAGACTCAGGAGACTCTAGTTCTTTTACAAATCTTGCCCGATTTAGTCAGGTCACTATGATCAAGTAACTAAGACTCTTCTGAGCCTTAGTATTTTTTTTTTTTTTTTGGCCAAAAGTCGATTTAGTAACAGTTGTCCCATTCATTCCAATTACTAGCAATAGAGTTATTCGAATTAATGTAGTATAATAGACAACGTAAAACAAAAAAATAAATATAAAGTAATTTATACAGTATTATCATTGAAGTATCGTAGCAGTTAGAATAGACCTGCATTCCTTGCAATACAAGCTACTTAACCATTGAACCTCTTTACCCATTAAAGAACAATCATAAAAAGGAGCAATGAAAAAAAAAGTGTTAAAAAATTAAATATATGTTCAATAAATAATAGATATTTAAAGGTATAATTCCCTGAAAATATAATAATAAAGTTAAAAAAAATAAATTATAAATGTAATTTTGGGGAAATGTTAAGTAAATACAAGCACTGTTAGTTTTCCTGGACTAGCTAATAAAGGCAAATAATTTACCTTTGTATGTGAAAACAGAGTATTTTCTTTGGACAAGGGATAGCAAGCCTTCTTCTGAAATAACATTATTGTACCATTTAAAATATCCCAGATAAAAGTAAATTTAATTTAAAAAAAAAACAAGAATATAAGAATTATTTCATAACTATGCAATTTGGCCGAGTGTGGTGACTCACACCTGTAATACCAGCACTTTGGGCAGCCGAGGCAGGCGGATGACGAGGTCAGGAGATAGAGACCAGCCTGGCTAACACGGAGAAACGCTGTCTCTACTGAAAATATAATAACAAAATTTGCCAGGCATGGTGGCGGGCGCCTGTAGTCCCAGCTACTTGGGAGGCTGAGGCAGCAGAATGATGTGAATCCAGGAGGCGGAACTTGGAGTGAGCCGAGATCCCACCACTGTACTCCAGCCCTCCAGCCTGGGCGACAGAGCAAGACACCATCTCAAAACGAAACAAAAGAAAAACAAAAACAAAACAAAAACAAAAAAAACTATTCAACCAGAAAACCAGAAGGAACTGTTAGGAAAAGAAAGAAATGGAAGGAAACAAAATCATGGCAACAAAAAGAAACAGTGATAATAAAATAAGAATCTGAAAACCTTAAGCCCTGACTCTTTTTTTTTTTTTTTTTTTTTTTTCCTTAGAGAAGAAGTCTCACTCTGTTGCCCAAGCTGGAGTGCGGTGGCACAATCTCGGCTCACCGCAACCTCCACTTCCAGGTTCAAGAGATTCTCCTGCCTCAGCCTCCCGAGTAGCTGGGACTACAGGCACGCCTCACCATGCCTAGCTAATTTTTGTATTTTTAGTAGAGACGGGTTTTCACTATGTTGCCCAGGATAGCCTTGAACTCCTGACCTTGTGATCTGCCTGCCTCGGCCTCCCAAAGTGCTGGGATTACAGGCATCAGCCACCATGCTCGGCCCCTGATTCTTACTCTAAACAAAAATTGTTTCCAGAGAACAATTTTCAGTTCTAAGGAAGTTAGCTTTAATGCATGATGTATGTCATGCTGTAGGAAGCAGTATTGTACGGTGCTTTGAAGGGTGGGGACTCTGGAACCCAGCTGTGCCGCCAAACAGCACTATGCCAAATACATAATGGGAACTCAGTAAATATTAGCTGATATTGCTATTGAGATTTTTGTGAGCGTTGTAATTTTAAACTACAAAGATTAATCTACAAACAAACAAAAAAAAGATAATTCTGCTGTTTACTCTGAATTCATAGGTGTACATCCTTAGGAATGACAAAGTAAGACAAAGGAGACAGAAAACTGAACAGATCTGCTTCTTTCTTAAGCTTGATGGATCTTGCAAGGGCCTGAAGCAGGAGGCAGAGTTTGGTGTAGGATTTCAAACTCTTTTCATTAAATATAGAGCTTGTTCAAAAGTATCACAGTTCCCCCATGTTTGTAACTACTCAGTAAATATTAAACAATCAATAAACTGTTAACTTCCTCTTTCTTTCTCTACCCTGTGGACAAAATGCAGGGGTTCCTTGAAACCTGCTCTCAGAAACCTACTGACTTGAGCCCTCTGTTCATATTGGAAGGATTCACTTACTGGGCTGTGTCAAAAAAGCTGAAGAACCTGCAGAAACAAATGTCTGAATCCAGTCTTCTCTTGTTATAGCCCAAATATCAACTGCAGTTATTTATCCTGGGAATTCTCTGAATTCACTTTTATTCCCCTTGGTGTTCCATACATACAAACATCAAATGGAGATAGTTTACCATCTTGTATAATTTTCATTAAATTAAATGCACTGTTGGGGAATCTAAAAAGGGGAAAAACAGAATGTTAGATTATTTGTGAACTTATGTAACTTGGAATAAAACTAATAAAAAAGTGATGGTTTTCCTTCTTCTATCATTCAATATTAACTTCAAAGTGACACTTGGTGAACTATACTTTGTACAAATTTTATATTTCATTGTTTTATTATATATGTATGTGTCTATATGTCTGTATAATATATATATATACACACATAAATAAATTTCATTATTTTTCTAAAAGAAAGTTAGACCAAGGTTAGCAAAGTTTTTTTCTGTAGTACCAGAGAGTATAAGCTTTGTGGGCCACATTTAATCTTTGTCACATATTTATTCTTCTGTGTTTTGGTTTTTTTTCTTTCACTTTGTTTGTTTTACCACCCTTTAAACATGTAAGCAACACTCTTAACAAGTTGGTCTTAAAAAACAAAACAAAACAAAACAAACAAAAAAAATAGGCTGCTGCTGAATGTGGCTCTGGGGCTGTAATTTGCTGACTCTTAAGTTAGATGCTATATGCACCTGAAAACAAGCACGCTGAGAGTGAAGATGCAGAGGGAATGGGATACATGAAAGAGATAAAACTTGGTTTTTTTTGTTCTTCTGATGCTGAAAACAGTGAAGAAAAAATATGTACTGAATGAACTTAGATTTTCTGCCATTGAAAATACATACTTAGCGATATTCAAATTTCTACACATACTGGAGACTCTACAGTGACACCCCCACTCCCCAAGTGACCCCTGCTTCCTGGAATTCAAGTTCATGCTGTCCTCTCCCATGAAATGTGTACTAGGTTTTCTGATTCATTTCCAAACATTAGAACATTAAAGAAGAGATGGGATGTCAATCCTGAAAGTAGGTTTTGAAATGACTGTGACTTTCATTATGGATGTCTTTTCCTGTTTTTGTCCCCTCAGCTCCCTTGATCTGAAGAAATAAACTGCCATGTTGTGAACAGACCTATAGAGGGGACTGTGTGGTGAGGAATTGGGTCTCTATCTTACAGCAATTTGCTTGCCAAAACACATGAGGGTGAACTTTGTAATGAAGCCTTTGCCAGTCAAGCCATGAGAGAACCACAGACCTGTGATGGTTAATTTCACGTGTCAAGTTGGCTGGGCCACGGTGCCTAGATATGCAGTCAAACATTATTCTGAATATTTCTGTAATAGTGTTTTGTATTTTCTTTTCTTTCTTTCTTTCTTTTTTTTTTTTTTTTGGAATGATATTAACATTTTAGTCAGTGGACTTCAAATAAAGCAGATTCCCTTCCATAATATGGGTGGGTTTTATCCAATCCATAGAAGACCTTAATAGAACAAAGACTGACCTCCCCAAGCAAGAAGAAATCTTGCCAGCAGACTGCCTTTGGGCTCAAACTGTAACTCTACTCTGAATCTCCAGCTGGCCTGCCTAGCCCATCAGAATTTGAAGTCCCTAAACCTCTACAATCACATTAACCAATTTCTTAAAATAAATCTCTCTCTGTCTCTGCCTCTCTCTCTCTCTCTGTCTGTCTGTCTCTCTCTCTCTCTCTCTCCCCCCACCCACCTCTCTCTTTTCTTACAACCTGCACCAACACAGACACACACCCCCTCTTGATTTTGTCAATCTGGAGAACCCTGACTAATGCAGGCTAATACAGGCTCCATCTGACAGCCTGACTACAAACTACTGAAGACATGAGCTACAGGCACTCAGCCAAGTTGCACCTGGATTCTTGATCCACAAAAAATGTAAGATCATAAATGGTTTTAGATCTATCTGCTAAATTGTGTGGTAATTTGTTACATAGCAACAGATAACTATCACAGATATGCTTATGCGAGTATATAGATCAGCTTTTTACAATGATTTTATTTCTTACTTGGAGGAAGCATACTCTCAAAATATATTTGCCCCTAGTGTCTAAAACATGTATCAAGAATTTGTAGATATAAATCAATGATATTTTATCAGTTGATTTATATTTAGAGATTTATTTTTATTGATTTTTTAAAACTTTTAAGTTCATGGGTACATGTGTAGGTTTGTTACATATGTAAACTTGTGTCATGGGGTTTTGTTGTGCAAATTATATCATTACCAAGTTATTAAGACTAGTTCCCAGTAGTTATTTTTCCTGATCTCCACCCTCCTTCCAACCTCCAGATTTAGTCATCTTTTGCTGTGAAATGTAGTCCAAATATTTCTGTTTTGACTTCTATATTCTTAAACATTTTTTTATCACTTGGCCATATCCTGAGCATCTTGTTTTATATAAAATATAAGAAATGTTTATGGCTTACAGAACAGACTAGGTGGTTATTTTCTCACCATCCTCTTGGACAGAATAAAGGTACTTTCATGTAGAGATGGAATCCTGTGACATCATCTTTGTGATCAGGCATGGCCACTCAGAATAAAATCTCACGACATCATTATGTTCTGATCTACAGTGGAACCAACTGAAATAATTATTCTGCCTCTACCTGGAAGATAATCAGCTTCAAGTAAGATAATTCAAGACAATCAAATTCATAATAAAATATCTAACTCACTGCTTATATGGTTAACATTAATTACCCTACATTTTTCAGATACTTTCATTAAGTGTTGTTGGGCATTTGACAATGGGCAGGTACTTCAAAGGTAAATAAGACATACTTCCTACAAGTAGATATCTCATATTTTAGTATGTGGTTCAGATACAGGAAACAGGGTATTGAGTAAAATTTTCTAGTTGTTTGGAATTGCTGAGTTGTGTCTCAAGAAAAGATAAGATGCTGTTTGGTATTCTATATTCTAAAATACTTGCCAACAATGGAAACTAGACCCTACCTTCATCCCTACTGAGAAGCAGCTTAGCTCTCTTTACTATTTTCAACTATAACTGACATTTACCTTCCAGTTCATTTATAAAATAACTTTTGAAAGAAAGAAAAAAAAAACTGTCAGAATCTTGGTATGTTAGCCTCCTGGAGACTATAATAGCTGTCCACACTGACCTTCACCAAAAGAATTAAATGGATTAAAAGACATCAACAGAAACTTTTAAAGAAATAAGAGGGTCTCAAGAAAGGGGATGTTGCCTTTTCACTCCCCAGGTTCATGCTGAAGAGCAAAGACATAGTCGAACCTGATTTGGTCATGAAGCAAAGTAAGCATGGTGATGAAGTTCTTGGGAGATTTTGAGGTATATACGAAGAGTGAGAGAGAGCAAGAGAGAGAGAGAGAGAGATGCAGAGAGATAGACAGAGACAGAGAGAGACTGCGTGTGTTGCATGTCAATCAATGCAGACTCATAAAGGCAGGAGATTTGCTTGAGCTGTCAGTAGGGTAATTGGTTTATTGTGCCTAAGGAAAAAAAATGAAGTGACTCTCACATAAGTTTCTCACAGCTTTCTGCAACTATAGAAAAGGAAACGATGGTTCATCTGGCTTCATGTGAACAATCATGGAGTTAAAAAGGGCCAGGAGCTAAGAAGCTGGTTTGATAGCTCCAAGCCAGTTGAATCTATGATTCTTTCTATCAGGGCATTGGAAAAACAGACTCTTAGTATGAGATAATGGGTATGACTACCTGAGAGCACTCTTGGCAAAAGGTGTTACCAACATAGATACTGTCCAGGAAAATCACATGCACTTTGGACATAAGAATGTCTCTATATTGGGCTCTCAGGGCTGTAAGCAAATAGAAACTAACTGAGCAAACAAAGAATAATTCAAGCTTTTCAACAAAAGGTTACCGGGCATGTAAAATATCATTCCCATTCTCCCAGTCCCCCATACTCTTAACACACATAATGGGGTACAAGAACACTGCATCTCAGAACCCAGACCACAGACCCTCAATATCTAAGGTACAAGAGTGGGAGGAGTAAACCTGAAACAGTGAGTGGGGCTATAGTTGTTAAACTGATGAGCTCTTGGCTAGCAGTAGATGGTGGAGCCCAGGAGGTGTGTCTTCTAGGGAACTTAACTTAAACTCACCTCAAGAGAAGGAGATATCAGAGGCAAACGTATTTCTTAATCTAGAGACTATAATGGGATTCTCATGCTGTGAACGGAAGTTGGAAATAGCTAAAAATGATCCTTGTCTCTAGCTATAGCTTATGTAATACTGTACACTTCAAAAGGTAGAGAAAAATTTACTATATCTTTGGCTATAATATGGGCCAAGCTTCCCAATGGCTCAGAGACTATATTTACAACATTTTCAATAACATAATGGGGAGAACAGCTTGAGCCACTGAAATGAGAGTTGGATACAGACTAGAGTCCATGTGGATCAAAGGAGGCAAACACAAAATTATTACAGGAATGAACACAAGAAGAATAGAACAAAAACTGAATATATATGCCCCCTTAAGGCAAACCTGCATACAGAAATTCCAAAGCCCATGAGGAAAAATAAAGCTTTGATGAAACTAGGTAAACATTAAGTGGATGACCACTCCAAATAAAAGAGAAAATAAAATAATAACTTTAAAAATGATATCACAGTAGTAGAGGCAAAATGGACAAAAAAGAATAGTTACAAATAAAACCAAAATATTA
Organism: Theropithecus gelada; assembly: GCF_003255815.1. Classification (NCBI taxonomy): domain Eukaryota; kingdom Metazoa; phylum Chordata; class Mammalia; order Primates; family Cercopithecidae; genus Theropithecus; species Theropithecus gelada. Next base: position 32,165,081 of record NC_037672.1, read on the forward strand.
TCAAGCAAATAAAGGCAGAAAATACATCAGTGTAGGTAGATATAAAAAGTAATCAATTAGAAATTCTTGAAATGAAAAAAAAAATCAGTCACTAATTTTTTCACTCATTTTCTGCTGCTTTAACTGAATGCCAATGATGGTATCATTTAAAAAGCAAAAAATTGAAATACTTATTTGTCTCATGGTTCTAGAGGCTGGGAAGCCCAAGGGCATTGTGCCATCATCTGCTTGGCTACCTGGTAAGGGTCTTCTTGTTGGATTATTCCATGGTAGAAAGCAGAAAGACAAGTGAGCACAGTAGACAAAGAGGAAATGGGGGTCAAACTCATTCTTTCATTTGGAGCCCATTCCTGAGACAACTTACTTACACCCATGATAAAGGCATTAATCCATTCATGAGTGCAGAACCCTCATGACCTAATCACATCTTAAAGGTCCCAACCCCCAACACTGTTAAAATGACAATTAAATTTAAAAATGAGTTTTGGAGGAGACATTCAAAGTACAGAATTACTATATACAACTCAATAGCTGTTATAACTCCTGGATGCAAGAATTGGTAAATCGGAATATAGTTCTCTGGAGTGCACCTACTACAACAGAGAAAACCAAAAGTATAAATAGGTAGCAAACAGATGGACAGATGAACAGACAGACAGACATAGAGACATGAAAGAATAATTTATTGAGGGGAAATCTTCAGTTTTGATGTTGTTCCATGTTTCTGAATCTCTATAGACTGTTACTCTAGCTTCTTTGTTCATTTAGTCATTGTTCCCTAGGGGATGTGTGTTGTCATTGTATGATTGATAAATTTGGGCAGAATAACTAGGCATGCTTTGCTGAGCTCCTACCCCTTTCTCTCAGAGTGGGTCCAGGGGTGGGTGTGTGAGATGTTCCAAGGAGCCAGAAATCCCTTTCACTTTTCCAAAAGGCTAACATGACTCCTCCCATATAGAGAAGTCTGCCCCAAGATCAGCACTTTCAGGTCCGGATGGAGAAGTGTGATTAATTCTGCAGTTCATTGTTAGGAAACCCATGTGGTTATACACGGTCATGTCTTCCAGGCTGGCCTCTACCAGTAAGAGGGGAGTTCTTTGGTCTCCATATGCCATCTGGATGTTTTGTGTCTCATATGCTTTAGATCCCAAGCAGGAAAAATGAGAGTAATTTAAGAAGAACCTGCCAGAAATCCCATTACTTGCACGGAGACTGTGTGTGTATAGGTATTTGTCAATTGCATTTCTTTCTTTGTCCCCTCCTTTATCAATATTTTACTCCATTGATAAGTTTGTATAGAGGTCTAAATCTGCTCTGTCTTTTCTGGGGTTGGAATAACATATGTTAGAACATTTCTGGCAGCTGTGTCCATTTTTCCTGAGAGCCCCGAGGAATCAATTTGTCAGTAGTTTGATTGTTCTCTCTGTTTGACAAGTAAGACCACAGGGGACATGGCAAAGTTTTGGGTACTGCAGGATCATCACTGTTTGGATTGTATAAATCTCACCACTTTCTCTTAAAAAGGATTCACCAGACTCCTTTATTTCCCAGTGTTTAACAAATGGGATTTTCTCTGAATGCTACCTGGGTTTTTTACAGTATCTGAGCCTTATTCTCTTGATGTGTTAAAACAAATTCATAGTGAGCAATGGGTAGTCAATCAAGAGAAAACAATTCACTGAACTCTGAACACAGCTGGGATTCCTCAAAGCTAGCACTCCTTATAGAATGTTCTGAGATTTTATGTTCATATCCATGCCTAAGTGAAGTAGAATAGATGAGTTCTGGCCCTTGCTGGCAGCCTGACAGTGGCTCTGTATCTCTAATATATCTTCACATACATATTGTACCAAACCGAAAACTTCTTATATAAATAGGCCCATAAGAAAGTCATAATCATAAATATATGAACTTTAGATACATAACTGCATCTACATTATGCTCCATAGTCAATCATAAGGATCGATCATCATTTTTTAATTCTCATGGCCAGCCCGTTTACCCTCCCCCAAGAAAATCTCATGCCCACACCCCAATTCAATTCACCTACAGCTTAGAAATTGTTGTTTGCCTTCAGTTAGGCACTAAATCTACTAAAGGTGCATCGCTAAACCTTACACTTAGCTTTCTCCTTGGTTTGTATTGGACAGTTGATTCTGATATTCAGCCTTCACACTAATCATATCCTTGGGCCAAAGACTGGCATGACAGGATGATAAAAGAGCTATCTGTGTTCAAACCACAGAAAGCTATTGAGCATGCTCTGGAATATGTGCTGCTATTAAGGCAAAGTCTTAATGCATAAACTGAAAAATGTGAGAGATGTGGGAAAGAAGATAAGATCACCCACTGGCTCAGACATAAACCATTTGGGTTTTCATTCTGTCTTTTCAATGTCTTTTCATTCCAATAACTTGTTGAGCTCAACAACTCAGATGCTAAGTTCTATCATGTGCTTTCCCTTTTGACTTCTCAGAAATAAACAATGGAAAGATATGTTATAACAAAGGGAATAAACCTAGGTGACAACAATTTCAAGCAAAGAAGTAATAAAAAAAGAGCTGTAGAATTTGACTCAAACAACCCAGATTAAAGACATATTACTCAATACAAATTAAGTATTGTAAACTCAAGACTCAGTTTCCTGGACACAGGATGGAAGTTAACTAAATGTTTTCTGTCTTCATTTAATAGCACATTCTCTTCGTATCTCTCTATTCAAATTCCCCTCTTACAAGGACAGCAGCCATATTGAATTTAGGGTCAACTTTAACAAACTATAATGTCACATCAACCTAACTACATCTACAGAGACCTTCTTTCTTTTCCTTTTTTTTCACTGTGAGATGGGGTCTCACTCTGTCACCCAGACTGGAGTGCAGTGGCTCCATCTCAGCTCACTGCAACCTCCGCCTCCCTGGATTCAAGAGATCCTTTCACCTCAGCCTCCTGAGTAGACCTTATTTCCATATAATATCATATTCATAGGTTCTGGGAAAAGGTAAGTTTTGCAGGAGACTGTTCAACTGACTACAGGTGTCATACAAAACCTTGTGAGCTTTTAGAAATTCAAGTGACCCCCTTTAACATTGTGAATAATTCTTGTAACTCCTACACAGGCATAGGTTTAAGCAGTAGAAATTTTCCATACTTCGCACAATTTCTCTGGATTGATAGAACTACCACAGTGTGATTCTTTTAATCTGTCATCAAAATTAGCACAAGCAGAAGGGTGCACTTTCACAAGGCTTCATGGGAAGGTAAAATGACTGATAGCCCATGGTGGTTGAAAGTACCTATGAAAGAAATACTCTCTAAAAACTTAAAGACTTAAGAAAACTTAAAGAAAAACTTAAGAAGATGCTGGGAGAAAGGAAAGTGTGGAGAAGGGACTATATGTCCATCAATAGAAGGGGGACAGAGTATCGTGATAAAAGAAAAATATATATTCCAATAAGAGTAAAAATATAATCCCAAAGATGAAGTAAATCCATTCCTCCTAAGTCTTCATTTTATAATTGAAAATACACACACACACACACACACACCCTGGACATAATGCAACAAACAAAACTACTCTGAAAGATGAAAAGAAGAAAGTGCATTGCCTAGGGTTCTCCATATTTACTTGAAGAACAAAATGGTAGTGAATTCCTTGGATTTCTTTATGCTCTCATATATGCCAGAAAGGGAGCTCTGGAAGCCTTAAATCCAGAATTGCCAATCAGCACAGACAAATAAACGCTTTAAATAAAGCCTGTTCCCCATAGACAAAGGACCTGGAAAAGAGTGCCTTCCCAATACAAAACCACCATCATCTTGTGAATAAAAATTGTTTTACACCAATTTTTTTGTGACAAAGTTAAAAGTCAGATCTATCAAAAAAATAATTAATACATGACATTTACCTGTCCTGCATGGAGGCTTTTACATATCTGTCTGTGTATCAGAGTCAGCTGGAGGTAAATTTTTGCAGTTTATCAGCATATTGGCTGTGGTTGAAACCTTGATTGGAAACAAAATCTCCAGAAGACACTAGACTTTCTTTCATAAAAGGAAAATCCAAGCAAAATGCAACATTTTAAGGGCAAGCAAATGAAGAAAATAAGCTTGCAAAAGAGATTTTTTGCAACAGGCATAAGTCTATCATGACAAGAAACACCATCAAAGGATTGTGGAAGCATAATATTCAGCTAAGTGGTAGTTTATAAATTCTCATTCAATTGTACTGGGCTTTCAATATTATAGCTGCTAGGTAAGTATTGTCAGCCAAGACAATAATTAGTCATCTATTTGAGGACTAGCTGAAGTATTTATTTATTTTTTTTCTGAGAAATACAGCCATGAAAAATAAGGAAAATATAAAAGCATCACACATCTTTTAGAAGAAAAATTGAAGGAACCATATGAGGATTCATGTTTTATGGAGTGGGCATAAATATTACTTACACAAGAGAAATAAATGACTAATTGTAGTTTATTTCAGGATCGATATTTGTGACTCAAAACCAAACAAAAGAACTTGTGTACATCATACTTTTTTCTGAACTAGCTCACATTCTTATCATAAAAAATTAATAACTTTAAAATAAGTTTCATGTATTTGCCTGTAAAAGATACATGCAAGTTCTTATAGTGGAACTATGAAGTTTTATATTTAAGTTTTACAAAGTATAATAGTCTTAAAAAATGCTACTTAAAATACATTAAAATTACATGTAAACTCCCTTTGGGTATATTTAACAGAAAGTGTTAAATCTAGGATACGAGAACTTTAAAACTATTTTTCACACTTTATTTGGTATCTTATTTCTTGCTCTGTTAAACTGTTAACAAATAGCTATGATACTCATTTCAAGAGTAACTTTAGAAGCCGGTTGTTTTTGATTTATCTCTTTGAATATACCCCAGAGCTTAGGAAATATATTTTTCTGGGCAGAACAATCCCTTTTGGTAGGTTTTGATCAGAGAAACAGAGAAAGGTCTTTGCACTGATTAAGTAGAGTGCATAAACTCTTTACCAAAGTAGTCTCTTGCCTGACGTGGGCATTGATCTCCAAGAATAAGGCTGAAATGCACAAATATAGGATAAATAGCGCTCTGTTAATTCTACAGCAAAAATACTTTTATTTAAATTCATGGATTATGTAGTTTCCTGGTTAAATTATTTGATCATATAAAGGTTCATACAGAAAGATTTATTGAGAAGAGAAGAGGCCGGAATAGTCAATAGTCAAGAGTGTGGAAAACTAGAGATATGAGAATGGAAATCTAAAATTCTGAGAGAAGTTCTATGTGTGTGGCTGGAGTACAGGGGCATAAAATGGCACTCAAATAGTTAGGAAGAGCAAGTGTATTAGTCAGGGTTCTCTAGAGGGACAGAACTAATAGGATAGATGTATATATAAAGGGGAGTTTATTAAGGAGTATTGACTCACAGCTTCACAAGATAAAGTCCCACAATAGGCCAACTGCAAGCTGAAGAGCAAGAAAGCCAGTCCCAGACCCTAAACCTCAAAAGTAGGGAAGCCAACAGTGCAGCCTTCAGTCTGTGGCCAAAGGCCCAAGAGTTTCTGGCAAACCACTGGTTTAAGTCCAAGAATCCAAAAGCTGAAGAACTTGGAGTCCAATGTTCGAGGGAAGGAGGCATCCAGCATGGGAAAAAGATGAAGATTGGGAGACTCAGCAAGTCTGCTCTTTCCAACTTTTCCTGCCTGCTTTATTCTAGCCCTGCTGGCAGCTGATTAGGTGGTGCCCACCCAGATTGAGGATGGGTCAGGCTCTCCCAGTCCACTGACTCAAATGTTAATCTTCTTTGGCAACACCCTCACAGGAACAATAATTTGAATCTGTCTATCAGATCAAGTTGATACTCAATATTAACCATCACAGAAAGAGAAATTAAAGTTCAGGGATAGAGACAATGCTTCTTCCCCATTCTTGAAATGTCCTTCCATACAGAGTTTTTCATCCAATGTCTTCAAAGTTTTTATTTTTCTTTACCAATTCAGTCACCGCTGCCACTGCCTAGAGGGAAAAATTGACAATACATGTGAGTTAGAAAGAACAACAACATGGGACATATGAGCTAGAAGAAAAAACTGGGTTTGTATACCCAAACCACACCTCTTTTTATTTATTCATTTTATTATTATTATTATTATTAATTTTATACAGAGTCTCACTCTTGTTGCAGAGGCCGAAGTGCAATGATGCGATCTCGGCTCACCACAACCTCCGCCTCCCAAGTTCAAGTGATTCTCCTGCCTCAGCCTCCCTAGTAGCTGGGATTACAGGCATGTGCCATCACACCTGGCTAATTTTTCATTTTTAATACAAACAGGGTTTCTCCATGTTAGTCAGGCTGGTCTCAAACCCCCAACCTCAGGTGATCCACCCGCCTCAGCTTCCCAAAGTGCTGGGATTACCCACGTGAGCCACCGCTCCTGTTGCAAACCTCACCTCTTTATCTTTCTTTTTCTTTTGAGGGAACATGGCCTGCTGTGGCAGTCCAAAGAGGCAGGATGGACCCCTATATAAAATCTGATTTGAATGTTGAAATTTATAAAATCACACACACATACACCAACAGGGCATGAAAAAGATTGTTACTGACATGATGAGGCTTTCTGTGGAGATCAGGGCAACCTCCTCAGTAATTCCTTAAGTAGCCTGAGGGAGCCAGGCTGAGTGAGTGGCTTTGGCTTTTGTTGTATTCAGGGGTGGGCTTGGGCGAGACTTTCTGTGTACATGCACAAGCCAGAGCAGGCATGGTGTACCAGTGCCAAAGGATAGAGCATCTGAGCTTTGCCATAGGCTTTCCCAGATTTGGAACAAGAACAGAAAAGGAATGAGTGGAATTTAAAAGCGGTTAGCCATCATCGAAAATGAAGTCAGACTTATTACATTGTCACATGAGTATGTGCTTCCAACTTCTCCTCTGTATCATAATCTCACAGGGGTTGGTCTTGCAGGTGAGAAGCCCCGTCCTAGTCCAGTATTGCTTGCAACTGGATTGGTAAAGTTTGCATAATTATGCATTCAAGATAATTGCCTACAAAAATAGGTGAAATTATTTAACCTGTTCTTTGTCAGTGCTAAAAGTCATGTGTGTTAATTTCATGAGAACTTCTTTGTCTTATTTCTTGAATGGTTTATATTTGAACATAAGACCCAACCATAAGAAATTTGTAAAGACAGAATCAAAAAAAAATTCAAATTTTAATTTTTTAGGGTCTATTTTAAATTCAATCTTTCAAGTATCTTTGAATGTGAGACTGAATTAGGAAATGTGAAAGAAATATTCCACAAAACAGATCTTAATAGATACTCATTTCCTATTTTTTGGGCAATTTTAGACTTGAAGATTTTAATTTTCAGAATTAAGGAACAATATTCCTGAAAAAAAAGGTAAATACCACATTTGTCACTAGTTGGCTTGATTAGGGTATAGGGATGACGTTCATTTAATACGTTTTATTCCTTATAAGATCCAGAGGACAGTGATTCTGTTGGTCAAAACCACATTTCCTGTACCCAATGTAGTTTTGGATATATAGTATATATATCCAAAATACACTTTAATAAACTTTGTTAATAAACTTTGTTAAATTAAATTAGATTACAATTAAGAAACATTAATTAAACATATTTTTATACTCTTGTGAGTGGAGAATCTGTAAAATATATATCTTTTTAAAATTGTATTTATTTTATCCATCAGTAATCAAGAATTATTTTATCAGTGTATAAATGTATTACAGTGTTGTTATATTACAAAGTGACTATCTACTATATTAGTTGTCTATTGCTCAGTGACAAATTACTATGCATATAGGGGCTTAACAACATACATTTATTAACTTATAGTCCTGTGAGTCAGGAGTCTGGGCCCTGATTAATCAACTTCTATGCTAAAAATTTGAAGAGGAAGATATCATATATGTTGTTAGGATTCATTCTTTTCCAGAGCTTGGGGTCCTCTTACAAGCTCATGTGGTTGTTGGCAGAATTTGGTTCTGTGTTATTGTGGGACTAGTATCCCATTCTCTTGCTAGTTGTTATTATTTGGGTTCTGCTCTTAGCTCTAAGAGGCCACTCTCAGTTTCATGCCATGTGGCCATCTCACAAGCCTTTTCACCGCATCACAGCTTACTTCTTTGAGACACATATGAGAATTTCTGCCTATTGTCTGCTAAGACAAAGTCATGCAAGGACATATACTCATGGTTGTGACTATCATATCACTTCTACCATATAAGGTAATCATCAATGGAATGGCATCCTATCAAGTTTGCCATATTCTATTCACTGGAAGTAAGCCATAGGTTACTGGGAAAGAGATTATACAAGAGCATGAATTACTAGGGTTCATCTTAGTGTGCATCTACCACACCTAGGTGAAAAAGAAAACACGCATTTTCTAAAGAAGAAATTGAATGGTACATACTATTATAGCTTGTATAAGAAACTAAAATTACTTATATTTTACTACACAAAGATACCGAAAATATATTTGAAAGGTATAAATCCAGTGTTATTGGATATATTAGAATATAAACACAGCAAATCCACAACTTTTTGTTATTTGTTCAACAGATAGTTCAAAACTAAGAACTATTGTATTAGTATTAGGGTTCTCTGGAAAACAAATAGGATGTGTGTGTATATATAATATGTACACATTTATAAAATAACTTACCCGTTTATATTTACGTTACTTATATTGATTATATATGACTTTATGTATTATATATACGTTATATATGTATACATATATATAAATACAGAGAGAGAGAGAGAGAGAGAGAGATTTATTTGAAGGAATTGCCTCACACAATTGTGGTGACTGGCTAGTCTAAAATCTGCAGGGCAGGCCAGCAGGCTGGAGTTCCAGGGAAGAGTTGATGTTGCACTGTTCAGTCTGAAGGCAGTCTGGAGACAGAATTTCTTTTTCCTCAAGGGGCTTTTGTCTTTTCTCTTAAGATCTTCAACTGATTTGAAGGGTTCTATTCCAATTATGCAAGATAACCTACTCAGTCTAATGATTTAAATGTTAATCGCATCATATATATATATATATATATGTATATATATATATATATATATACACCTTCACAGCAACATCTAGATCAATGTTTGACCCAAAACTGGATACTATAGTTTAGCCAAATTGACACATAAAGTTAACCTTTATAACTATTATGGAAAGTTCCTCTATCATTTATAGTTTCAGTTAGGGTTGCCACTCTTTTCTATAATTTCCAGGGCAGCAGCTGAGAAATAGCACTGATCCACTAAGCTGTCTTCATAAATAATAGTCGATGATTGTTTCAAGCTCTTCAATTTCATGCTGCTTTTGATGATGATATGTTGATAGAATTATATGATTTCTTAGCGCTGCAGGAGAGGCTTCTAACTCTCTTCTCTCCTGTTACCAATGAAGGTTAAAAAAAAATGTTCTACTGTCTAAAACTATGAGCAGGTGGTTTTAAGGGAAAGTACCTAACGTAGATATCTCAAGACTTATTGGCAAAACCAAGCACTTTCCTTATAAAAGTGGATCTTTATCACTGTGACACCAATGACATTGCATTATGATATTTCACTAGGTGATTGCTTCCATAGAATATTGTCAAGTTGCTATATTCCTTTTTTTCCAAAGATCTGTTTGAAATATAAGATGGGACTCATCATAAAATTGTATTATATTACTGCATCAAAAACATATATTATGAATTAGTGTATGTAGTAGTATGTAGTAGATTTTGATAACTACTAGGTAGTCTCAGCTTTTAAATAGTTTATCAACTGACCTAAAATCGCCTGTGGTAAGTGTATCTTATTAATTTCTAAGTTCCTTTTCCTAACCTTTTAGTTTTCTATACTTCCTTAGCTACAATGAATTTGGACTCCATATGGCTATATACTAGATATATATATTACATATTATGTACATATATAATACTCAAAACATTGTCATTAGACTATATCATTCATTTAGCAAGACTAGTCTTACATGAAAGCATGTAACATTTTGGGATAAAAATAAATCATTCTTTTACTTGTCAAAAAGAATCAAACATCTGTTTTTTTTATTTGCAACTGGAGGTGAAGAAAGGGGCAAAGAATAAAAAAACTCCTGAAACAGCCTCAGGAAATGGCATGTAAACTTTTTAAATGTTGTTGTGTATCAATTATATAGTCATTATAGTAATAATATGAACAGTATTTTACTTTTCCTTGTTTTCGAAGACTAAAACAATACCTACAAGCTAAAACATATACAAAGCCTTAAGCAATTGCAGAGTTGTTTAAAGAATCTCCTTACATGGCTATTCTGAGAATGAATGGATATTATGTGCACAAAATTCTGAAACTGGGTAAAACCCCATTATGTTGTTTCAGTCCCAGCTACAATTTGAATTTAGAAGAAACAATATAGTACTACTAGTAGTACCCGACCTGGCTCTGGCATATGGTATGCTTACTGTGGTATTCAAGACTGAAGGCCTGCCAACACAGAAGGATGGTTTGGAGAAGATAACTCATATTAGACGGAAAGATAAATGCTTGAGAATTTAGAATATATCTGGCTCAGTCTCCAAGGAAAAGAAGTCATTGGGAAGTAAATGTGATTTGGAATGGAGACTGTTACGGGTAACATTTGAAAGACATATTAAATACAAAGTTATTTCCTTGGGAGTTCGAGAACTAACATAGAGATTATCCCAACAGTTGGGGAAATAAATTCTCTACAGTCAAGTCATTATGACTTTGAGGGCTATCCACATAAAATATTAACACCAGCACCATCAGGGTGGCAGCAAACTTGGAAAAGCTTTGGCTGATTTTGTAAGAGGGGATTTTATCGAAGGGATTGGTAACATTCATGCCACTTGATACCCTTCATTTTGGTAGCAAAAAGACATAGAAAATGGGAATAAATCTCAGGGCGTGTATAAGACAGAAAGCGTGGGAAGAGTAATGTGCTCTTTCTGGAGTTTGGGGAGACAGACTCTCTCATGTCTTCTCTGTTAAGGCAAACAACAGGTGAGGGGTCAATGCAGGAGTTTTCACAAATATTCCTAAGCAGTGAAATCAAATGCATGTACAAGCAAAACAGTCCAGGATAGGAGAGAAGGAGAGGGGCTCACACTAGTGTTGACTGCGAGTACCTGAAAATATGAACATTACTTCCTTCTGATAATTAGAATTTAATATGCAATAACATGTATTAGGATGGGGCGAGTATATGGGAAAAAAGAACTATAAAAAGAAAGCTTTTTGCTGTTAACATTATCCCATTTTTTAAAAAAAATCCCAGGATTCTACATTCCGGAAGTATGGGTTGCATTAGATTTTTTAAAAGAAATTAATACATTAACATAAGATCTAAACTATCATAATTAATCATTTGTGTACCCTAGGTGTCCTTAATGATTCCTTTTCCCCTCAGAGTCTTTGTTAGACACAGGTGCAGTTCCTCACTATTCTCCATGTATCCTCCATCGACAGCATAATGTAAAATAAGCAGGGGTGAATCTTTGGGAAAAGCAATGAAGAAATTGATCAAGTCACTGAAATACAAATGCTACCAGGTTTTGGACTTTGAGAAAGCACATGTGTATGAGAAAGTACCTATTCAAATCTCAGCTGCTTTTTGAGACCTTTCCTCTTTCATCTTACTGCTTATTAGGATATCTGAGGCCAGTGTAATCTTAGTTCAGTTATACAAATTTGTGTCTTGGTTTTCTCATCTTTAAAAGAGGCATAGTATTATTTGTCAGCTGTGGACACCTGCTGCTGTTGCCTGTGTAGGATGCCTTTTTTTTTCTCTGGTCACAAACTTCTCTTTCCTTTAGAAAACACATATATTTCTACTGGGAGTGACACTGACGAGCACATAACCCGGGCTTGACTGATCACACAACCCTATCATCCTGGCACAGAGATTAGTTCATGGATAGATATGCTACACACACAGGTCCAAGAAATGTCCCACCATGGGTTTTCTGCCTAAGCTTTAAGATTCTATTACAATGTCAGGATGAAGGTCATGGCCCACCATCATTCCCTTTATTAGAAGAGAGTCTGGGTAAGAGATTGAAAGAAAAAGAGTTCTAAAGGTATCACTTGAGCCCTGGATCCAGCAATGCTTGAGGCTAAAGTATCCTTAATTTTTCAGTCACTTAGACCAACAGATTTATATTTATGCTACCTTAAGCTGTAATACTATATGAAAAATACTAAGTAATAAAATTTCACACCTTGTTATACTAACAAATATTCATTTGGTGCTACATAAGCAGAAAAACTAAAAAAAAAAAAAGATAGTTTCCTCATACTTAACACAGCTTTAAAAATGGTGTTTATCTTTTAAATTCCTTCATTGATATCTCCTAGAGTACTTAGCCCAGTAAGTTAAACATAATGTACCCCACACAGAGATTTTGGAATTCGGATATGAAGGAAATGGTAGCAAAGGAAAGGTTGAGAAATAATTTGTGGTATGTGTGGTGATGTTCAGTGTGAAAAGAGACATTTTGAAGACAGCATAGTTAGAGAACTTACTGAAGGTGAAACTATACACAACAATAAAGTGGCAGGTAGTAATAAATGAAGAAAACTCAATAGTAACATTGGCAGAGGGAAGAAAAATATAAGACCACACGTATGTCAAGAATGCTCAGACATATTTGCAATTCAAGACATTTCAAGATTATACACTAAGCCTAGAGTAGATATATAGTACTGTTTCTTGATTTTACTCTTTTATAAGAAGAGTTTAATATTAGCTTCAGAATGAAAACTCTATTTTTAAATGTTTAGAATGCCTTATTACCCACACAGAACATCTGACTGTCATCCAAAGTATGTTACACCAAGGGTGAATGTGTTAGTTTTCATGTTGGTACATGAATAAAAGCTGTTTGTGTGGAGCAGTGTTAGGCCTGCACCCTCCCGGGTCACATGCTTCACTGTTTCCTGCTGGAAAATTATTGAGTGAACAAGGTATATTCACAGCCACAAAGAGAGTTCAGCAGGCTATGAAGCATGTTTCATCAGGGGTTTTGCTGGAGTGAGAACAATTTTCAGAGTCCTAGTATGTGTGAGATGGACGAGTGACTACATCAGAGAGGCTGTGAAAAGGCATGTTAAGGGGAGAAATAAGAACTAAATATATCAGACCCACACTTGTTGTTTTTTTTTTTCTTTCTTTCTTTCTTTCATTTGACAAGGCAGGTGGGGGAAGAAATGTGGATGAGGACACAATGCACTTTTTAAGTGCTGTGTTTCTTGAAATACATCAAAGAGTCTGAGAGAAAACAGAAAACTCCAAATAGACTTCAAGAGAGTTTTTATTTTTTTTTTCTATTAAAAGCGTCGGCATCTATAAAGGAAATAAAGAACTGCATTAGACCTAAATGATCTCAGAGAAGTGTCAGAGGAACTGACAGATAAATGAACAATCTATGATTATTTTATTTTATTCTCTTCTTTGAAAAACAAAAGCAGGGAAATGTCTGACTTTAAGCCCATTTCAGGGGAACCACAATATTATATTCTCCTCCTCTTGTTTATCTTGTAGAGATGGTATCTTTTATGCAATCAATTCTATAACTGCAATAACACAACATACGATTTCATTTAAATGACATTCACTGAGGACCTATTGCATGCCAGGCACTGGACTAGGCTTTGCATGAAAGATAAATTACAACATAGTCTCTGGTCTCAGGGAGCTTAAAGACAAGTGAATCTAGATAATATAGGACATGAAAATATTCAAGAAACATGCTCTGTTCCAGATATGCATGTTTAATATTATTTATTTAGATTACATCATGGAGGGTCAAACTAACCAACTGAAGGTTAGCAAATATTTAATCTTTCAAACGTATTCATTATTTTAATAAGGCAGTGGATCTGGAAAGTAATTCAATAGCACAGATATATATGGAAATATTTTTTGTCATCCTAATCTTTGTGCCAGGAAAACTGTGAGCATATTGCCGTAGATGCCCAGAAAATAAAGCATCTTCCTAAATCTGCTCCTGATCTCTGACTTTGTCCTGCTAAAAAGGGAGACATGCATGAGTACAAGCAGAGAAGAAAAAAGAAAATTACTGACCTGCTTTCTTTTCACCTGATTCTCTGGTAGATGCTAGTATTAGAAGAATTTAGAACAGCCCTCATTGTCTAAGGCAGCCACTCATTGCACAGAGACTCATCATGGTCAGCATTACTGGCAGCCATTCATTGCACAGAGACTCATCATGGTCAGCATTACTGGCAGCCATTCATTGCACAGAGACTCATCATGGTCAGCATTACTGCCAACACCAGGAAGGTGAGCTGCATACAGCATTCGGATGCAAAATGCTGCGAGGAGATTCTCTGTAGCCACTGGTTCTTTCTTCTTACCTACAGAACACACTGGGACTAGGAGGTTATTTTTCCTACATAAGAATGTTGACAAAATAGGCAGATGATGTGGGACTTTTTCTCTTATCCCCAAAACAGCAGAATTGTATGGCCAATGTTCTATCTTCTACTGTTTTTCAATATATAGAGTCTTAACAACCTCATGTTATAGTTACTTTCTCTTTATTTTATTCCCCATACACAAGATGCAATTTATCTGAGGGTAGATACTCTGTCCCTTGCTTAACACAACAGAGATAATCAACAATCAACAAGTGTTTGTTCCATGAATCAGAGCATTGTTGGGACCAGATTTCCTAAAATATCCTTTATTAGATGCAGAGGAAAATGAAACAATCTACTTTTTTTTTTTTTACAGTTATATTGAAGACATAGATACATCAAATTAGACTTGTTTGGTTACTAGAAAATTTCAAGAGTGCATGTTCCTCTATATGCAAGTTTTGTAAAGATTTAAAACTTCAACAAATATTGAAAAATGCTTACATGTATGCTAAAATTATGAAAACTCTCTTATATTTAAGTGATTACATAGTGAATCTAATAGTAATAACACTTGTGTAGAATCTTATCAAGTACAACTTATTCAATGATATATATGGGTATAGATATGTATGTATGTGTGTGTGTGTGTGTGTGTGTGTATCTGTGTAGGCAAAGGATGTGTTTGGTGTCCTGCCATTCCCTCATCCATTCTCAGAGAGTAAACTTTAAGCATATAGTTTATTTTATCAGGGACAAGTCCCCAGTTGAAGCAGATGAATCAGATTCTCTCATTTGCAAAACTGAAAAGGAAATACAGTAATGCTAGTCAGTCCTCACTGTGGTGCACTTGAAATGGGAACTCATATGTTTGGTTTCCCATGTGTCACCACTGAGATGGAAAAGATAGAACTCTTGCCTGTGAAGAACATACAAGCCCAGACTGATCAATAGTGGAGAAGAAGCTGCTTTGTTTCAGAAAGGCATTCTTGGTCTTGACCCTGGACCTTCCGGAAGCCTGGCTTCCTGCTCCTGAGTTTCCTGGACACTGTGTGTCCTGACAACAATCAAGATGTTTTCCTTAAGCTAATTTGAGTGGTCTTCAGTTGTCATACTGCCTTGATAACAATCTTTCAATTTCAATTCAGTAAGTTCAGAAATACTGATTGAAGACATACTCTATATTTAGTATGTGGGAAGGTGTAGGCATGGATAAAAAAGAAACTTGCCCCCCCAAAAAGATTAATTTTGAAGTGGAAAAAGGATGCATTAAAATAGGTAAGTTCAATATATGTGTTGTGCTTTCTGTTATATATGACATAAAATCTTCCATAGGCAAATAGTGAAGTCCCAACTAAGACTGAGCTGCAAAAGGAAAGTGTGGGGTTTCAAGAGGAATAAAGATATTACCTAAATTAGGTATAGAAAAGCAGTTGAGTTAATCAGGTAAGTGCATTCCAGACAGAAAGAATAACAGGAGCAGGGACATGGAGATGTAAAATCCTACATTCATTTATTCATTTTAAGATTTGTAGAGGCCAGCCACTACAAAAGAGGCCAGCCACTGTTCAAGATGCTTTGGGAGCAGCAGTAAACAAAGTAATTTAAAAATCCCTCTTTTATGATATTTACACTCTTAAGGAAGAAGGCATTTTATGTAAATGTATATAAATATTCTATTAATAAACCACACGTTCATATATGTGATAAAATATACTATAATATAATATAATAAATGAATATAAGATACAGTACAATAGTTCTTAAAGTTTAGCATGCATCAATGGTATATTTAGGATACTGAAGGAAAAAAGAAATTACCCTAGAATAGTATATCCAGGGAAAATATTCTCTAAACATGAAGGAGAAATAAAGACTTTCCCAAACAAAAATTGATGGATTTCATCACCAGCATACATGTTCTACCAGAAATGCTAAAGGGAGTACTTCAATCAGAATTAAAATAACATTAATGAGCAATAAACAATCACCTGAAGGTACAAAATTCAATGCTAACATCAAGTATGCAGAAAAACACAGAATGTTATAACACTGTAACTATGGTATGTAAACTACTGTTATCCTAAATAGAATACTAAATGATAAACCAATAAAAAATAATAATTACAATAATTTTTCAAAACAAAGTCAATACAATAAGGCATAAATAGAAACAACAAAAAGTTAAAAAGCAGGGGGACAAAGTTAAAGCATAGAGCACTTGTTTTCTTTTTGCATGTCTGTGTTATGCAAACAGTGTCAAGTTGATGTCAGGTTAAAATCATGAGTTATATAATAATATTTGTAAGTGTAATGGTAACTTTTAACCAAAAAAACACACAAAGGCCACACATAAAACAAAAAGCAACAAACTAAATCATATAACTAGAGAAAATCATCTTGACTAGAGGAATACAGGAAGAAAAGAAAGAAGAAAGAGAAGACCACAAAGGAACCAGAAAACAAATAACAAAATAGCAGGAGTAAGTCCTTACTTATCAATTACAAAATGAAATGTAAATGGACTAAACTCTTGAATCAAAAGACAAAGACTGGATGGTTTAAAAAAAAAATGACCCATTGATCTGTTGCTGACAAGAAACACACTTCAGCTATAAAGACATAAATGGACTAAATTTAAAGGGATGGAAAAAGATATTCCATGTCAATGGAAAGCAAAATAAAGCAGGAGTTGCTATACTTATATCAGACAAAATAAATTTCAAGACAAAGCTATAAGAAGAGACAAATAAGGTACTACATAATGATAAAAGGGTAAATTTAGCAGGAAGATATAACAATTACACACACACACACACACACACACACACACACACGCCCAACACTGGAGCATTCAGATACATAAAGAAATATTATTAGAGCTAAAGAAAGAGATAGATCCTGATACAAGACTAGCTGGAGACTTCAAGACTCTCCACTGTCAGCATTGGACAGGTTATCCGGACAGAAAATCAACAACCAAAACCACTGAATTTAAACAGCACTATAAACCAAAACAAGCTAAAAGATATTTACAGAACATTTCATCCAAGAGCTGTAAAATGCACATTGATTTCCTCAGCACATGGATCATTCTCAAGAATAGACCATATGTTAGGTCATAGAACAAGTCTTAAAACGTTCCAAAAGAATAAAAATAAAACTGAAATGATATCAAGCATTTTCTCTGACCACAATGAAATAAAGCTAGAAATTAATAACAAAAATAATTTTGGAAACTATACAAATATATGGAAATTCAACAATGTGCTCCTGAATGGCCAGCAGGTAAATGAATAAATTAAGAAGAAAACTGGAAAATTTACTGAAGCAAATGATAATAGAAACACAACATATCAAAACCTATGGAATATAGCAAAAGCAGTACTCAGAAAGAAGTTTATAGTTATAAGTGTCTACATCAAAAAAGAAGACAAATCTCAAATAAACAACCTAACAATGAATCTTCAAAAACTGGAAAAGCAAGAGCAAACCAAACCCAAAATTAGTAGAAGAAAATAAATAATAAAAATCAGAGTGGAAATAAAAAAAAATAGAGAAGATCAATAAAACTTGGTTTTACAAAAAGTTAAACAAAATTGACAAACCTTTAGGAAGACTAAGGAAAAAAGAAACAAGATCCAATTAAATAAAAACAGAAAAGGAAAATGAGACTTTACAACAGATACTGTAGAATTTCAAAAGATCGTTCATGGCTACAATAAGGAACTACTTGCCAACAAATTGGAAAATCTAAAAGAAATTGACAAATTCATAGATATGTACAACCTACCAAAATTGAATCAGGAAGAAATCCAAAACCAAAACAGACCAGTAACAAGTGACAAGAACAAAGTATAATAAAACATTTCATGGTAAGAAAAACTCAGGACCTGATCTCTTCTCTGCTGAATTTTACCAAACATTTAAAGAAGAGTTAATACCAATTCTATTCAAACTATTATGAAAAATGGAGTTTGAGGAAATATTTCCAAACTCATTCTTTGAGGTCAGTATTGCCTTGATAACAAAACCAGACAAAGACCCATTTGAAAGAAAAAAATAAAATAAAATAAACTATAGCCTGATATCTCCAATTAATTTTGATGCAAAAATCCTCAACAACACACTAGCGGACTGAAATCAACAATACAATAGAAAGATCACTCATTATGACCAAGTCAGATTTATCCTGGGGATTCAAAAATGGTTCAACATACACAAATTAATCAATGCCATACATAATATCAACAGTGTGAAGGATAAAAATCACATGATCATTTCAATTGATGCTGAAAGGCATTTGATAAAATTCAACTTCCCTTTATAACAAAAAGATTATAAAAAACTGGCAATAGAGAGAACATACCTCAACATAACATAATCTATATATGACACACACACAACTGGTATCATACTGAATGGAGAAAAACTGAAAGTCTTTCCTCTAAGATCAGGAGCACAATAGGGATGCCCACTGTCACCACTGTTATTCAACATTGTACTGGAAGTCCTAGTCAGAGCAATCAGATAAAAGAAAGTATAAAAGGCATCCAAATTGGAAATAAAGAAGTCAAATTATTCTCATTTGCTTATAATATGATCGTGTATTCAGAAAAACCTAAAGAATCCACAAGAAAACTATTAGAAATTATAAACCAATTCAGTTAAGTTGCAGGATACAAAATCAACATACAAAAATCAATAGAATTTCTATATGCCAACAGTGAACAATGTGAAAAAGAAATTTTTAAAATCCTATAGCCACACATAAAATTAAGTACCTAGGTATTAACCAAAGAAGTGGAAAATCTCTGTAATAAAAACCATAATACACTGATAAAAGAAATTGAAAAAGGACACCAAAAAGTGGAAAAACATTTCATTTTCATGGATTGGAAGGATCAATATAGTTAAAACGTCCATACTAGCCAAAGCATTCTAAGGATTCAATGCAACCTCTATCAAAATACCAATGTCATTCTTCACAAAAATAGAAAAAACAACCCTAAAATGTATATGGAACCACAAAAGACCCAGATTAACCAAAGTTATCTTAAGCAAAAAGAACAAAACTGGAAGAATCACATTACCTAATGTCAAATTATACTACAGAGCTATAGTAACCAAAACAGCATGGTACTGGCATAAAAACAGACACTTAGACCACTAGAACAGAATAGAGAAACTAGAAACAAATCCACACATCTACAATGAATTCATTTTTTACAAAGGTGACAAGAATATACACTGGAAAAAACAGCCTCTTCAATAAATGGTGCTGGGAAACCTGGATATTCATACACACAAAAAATGAAACTAGACCTCTATCCCTTGCCATATACAAAATCAAATCAAAATGGATTAAATACTTAAATCTAAGACATCAAATTATGAAACTACTAAAAAAAAAATCTGGGAAAAAATCTCCAGGACATTGGTCTGGGTAAAGACCTTTTATGCAATACATCTCAAGCACAGGCAACCAAAGCCAACATGGACAAATGGGATCACATCAAATTAAAAAGTTTCTTCACAGAAAAGGATACAATCAACAAAGTGAAGATACAACTGACAGAATAAGAGAAAATATTTGCAAACTACCCATCTGACAAGGGATTAATAACCAAAATATATAAGGAGCTCAAACAACTCTACACAAAATAATAATTTGATCAGAAGGTAGACAAAAGATTTAAATAGACATTTCTCAAAAGAAGACAAACAATGGCAAACAGGCATATGAAAGGGTGCTCAACATCACTGACCATCAGAGAAATGCAAATCAAAACTACAATGAGATATCATCTCACCCCAGTTAAAGTAGCTTATAGCCAAAAGATAGGCAATAACAAATGCTGGTGAGGTTGTGGAGAAAGGGGAACACTTGTACACTGCTGGTGGGAATGTACATTAGTAATACCACATAGAAAACAGTTTGGAGGCTCCTCAAAAACTAAAACTTGAGTACCATATGTGCCAGCAATCCCATTGCAGGGCATATACCCTAAAGAAAGAAAATCAGTATATTGAAGAGATGTCTGCACTCATATGTTGCAGTACTGTTTACAATAGCTAAGATGTGGAAGCAACTTAGGTGTCCATTAACAGATGAATGGATGAAGGAAATGTGATACATATAAACAATGGAATACTACTTAATCATAAAAAAGAATGAGATTCAGACATTTGCAACAGTATGGATGTAACTAGAGATCATTATGTATTATCCTAGCTGCCCTATTGGGAATTGATGGGAGTGAAAGAAGGCAGGAAAATAAGTACAATAAGGAAGCTATTATAATACTAGTCATACCAAGAATGATGAAGACTTGGACCAGGGTGCTAGCTGTGACACTAGTGAAAGCATGCCAGAGTACATGTAGAAAGATATATTTTGAAGGCCGAGGCATGAGATTAATGGATTAGATTCGGGATACGAAAGAAAGAAAAGCGTCAAAAATGATTCCTAAAAGTTTGGTTTTAGCACATGGAAGTATTGACTTGCCATCAACTTGGATTGAAAAGACTGTGAAATTAGAGGGTTTAGTTAGAAAAGTCAGAAGCTCAGTTTCACCATGGTCATTTTGAGACATCTATTATAAACTTAGGTAAGAATGCAGAGCAGGCAATTGTATTTAAGTACTTGGAGATCAGAATAGAAATTGACCTTGAGACACAAACTGAAATCATCTTTGTGTATATTTGTCTGTTGACAGAAAAATACATCATCGAAGGACAAAGATCCAAGGTGATACAATGGTAAGGAGCTCAGGGGGAACAACGTAAAGAGAAACAGCAATAATAGCCAGTAATGTCAGAAGAACCCAGGGGCAGATGCTGTCCTGAACGCTAAAGGAAGACAGTATTTCAAGGCAGAGAAACTAAGCAGCAAAAATAAGCAGATATATGCAGGGTTTAAGGAAAAGTTACAAACAAAAATTATTATGATTGGCAGAATTTGGTTAGCAGTTGACATGGGGAAAAGAGGAAGACAATTCTTCTGTTTCATCTTTTTATTAAACAATTGGTCCCTGTTATTACTTCCTAAAGAGAAAATAGTTATTGCTTTAGAGATGAAACCAAGAACTTGCGTGTGTTTCCCTTTAGAAACCATCTGCCTGTTCTGATGAGGCTGAAACTCTTTAGCTCTGTGAATATAATTTACTTAATGCCTGGAAATAATATAATGAGTGAATTCAGGTACTAAACACAACCAAAGAAAATAGCTTATTTTCTGAGATAAGTAGAATAATTGTGGGCATTTGTTATATCTAAAAGGTAGGTTCCATCAACGATTCTTGAAAACAAGGTAGTTAGCTTTTAAAAAATGAAAATAATGATGCACTTTGAAGCAGACCTCAAAATTATCTGTCTTTAACAGAAAGTCATTATGCATTCTCACGTAATGCTAGCGCAAGTGCTGACTGCTATTTCCAACTGGGAAAAGTTAAGCAGTATCCTATCAATTGGCAAATAGCAAGTGATTCTTGGTGAAGAAAATAATTATGACATATTATCTATAATGTGTGCATCTTTGAGAGGAGGGTGATTTACTTGGGATCTATAACAGGAGAAAAACATTTGGGGATGCAAATAGTTCTCTTTAAGATGACTGTTTATGCTGAAATATTAAGTTTCCATTTGTGGTAAATGGGAAAGCAGATGGCTAAAGAAAAATATTTTGTCAAGTTTGTAACATAAACTACCTAGTTGTAGGAAAAATGTCTTTCTCATCACTGGGAGGAGTAAAGAGTGAAAAATAAACATAAATAGACTGATTTTTCCAGGATAGTACTTCCCTTTGGGTTTTGAGCACCCATTAACTTAAATATCTCTCCACAGCTAACTGATTAGTCAATTATGCTTATATTCAGCAGATACTTATTGAGCTTCTGCTGTGTTCCGGCCCGTTTTCTTGTCACTGTGGGGATACAGAAAGCAATCAGACATAAATTCTGACTTTTAGGCTGTAATGATGTGGTAGTAAAATTAAGGCATGTCCTGAATTTGTTCAATACCAAATATTTATTAACTGCTTACTTTGTTTGCAGAAATACCAGTAGAAAGAAATACATGATGATGCAAAAATGAATTTGGCACTTTTAAAGTAATACGTAAGTGGTGGTTAATATTAATATTTCATAACCCTTTCTGGTTTTAAATGAAATGATGGGACAATATGAAATGTATTACCTTCTACTTCTGCATTATTTAGTTTGTTTAAGTATATGAATTACTTTATTATTTTTATTATGATCATTAATAATGGTAATAATTGTGATTTTTTTCTGTGTTTTCTATACGGCAGTCCTTACATGCATTATCTTATTTAATTGTCAAAACAAATCATGATGAAAGTACTTATAGTAAATACAATTTATAAATGTGGCGACTGAGACTTAAGATAGCTATTTACTTTGCCAAAGATCACATCCAGTAGCAAAATCACATTTTAACCCTGTTGCCTTAGAGTATGGCTTCAATACTGTTTTAACTTGTACTACACACATGCACAAAATAAATATGTGAGGTGGAAGTATGAAAGGTTAAATAAGAATCAAATGGAAGGTTTTGTGGAAGAAGTAGCTTTTGTTGGATTGCCTTTGATTGTGAATACCATTTCAATAGGAAATATCGTAACATGCAAGTCACTAATAAATAGAAATAGAGTTGATTGGAATGTAGAGTTTTTGATTGAGATATTTATGGAATTGTATTAAAAACTTATTCAGGATCTTGATCATGAAAATCCTCAAAAAACAAACCAGGTGGAGGAAATAGTTTCAATTTTACTATAAAGGCACTGAGAAGATACCAGTGGATTAATCTGACAGCAGTCTGTCCAGTGGACTAGAGATGTTGGAAATTGAACGAGAGAAGAACAGTTAAAGGTCCGTTTGCAAATTATAGATCAATGCTTCTTAAATTTGAATGTGCATCTAAGTTCCTTGGGGATCTTATTAAAATTTATATTCTGATGCAGTGAATTAGAGTGAAGCCCTAGAATCTCAATTTGCATCAAGCATCCAGAAGATCCCTTTGCTACTATTCTAGAACAAATTTGTGGTTCTCAACACAGGGCATTTTGCCCTCCAGAGGACATTTCACAATGTCCGGAGACATTTTTGGTTGTCCACATTTGGGGGTGGAAGTTACTACTGCCATCCAGTGGTAAGTATAGCCAACAATGCTATATAGCCCAAGGATGGTGTGAAACCTTCTGCAATGTACAGGTGGCCCCCAAAACAAATAATTATCCAACCAAAATATTGGTAGTGCTGAGGTTAAGAAACCCTGCACTATAATCATAACATTAGCAGAAAATTGATAGCATATTGTTCACAGGAAAATGTTTAAAATGTTTGGAGAATGAATTCAATCTTTCACATGGCTGGAGACAAGGTTGTAGAGTTGGAAGTGCGACAAAAAATTGTCAACTCTGATGTATGTGCAATTACTAACGAAAATCTAATGCCTCTAACAGAATGATCTCAGGCTAATATTAAGAATTAACTTCCACACGTTTCTCCCAAACACAAGGGATCCTCTTTTTTTTTTTTTTTTTGAATTTTTTTTATCCAATTTTCTGTATCCAGATCTTTTAAATCACTGATCAGTATTTCCTCTATTTTCACTTACTTTCTATTTTGGAGGGAAACATTCCCACCAGTTATTCCAGTTTACCTATTTCCACATTTCCTCAAACTTACTACATCTAATTAGAGATTCGGTTCTTTTTATATACATTATTCTACCCTCTCTTATTTTTGCCAGCATAACCTTAATTTTGTGGCAAGTCCAGGACAGTCTCATGATTGTTCAAAGCCAATGTTAATATTGCCATTACCCACGATTTTTAGTCCTCCGTCAAAAAAATGATGTCTATACATATGACCAATCAGATCAATATCACATCATTTAAGGTCTGCTAGAGAAATCTCTAGGAAAGCTATTACATTCCTTGCATCAAAGTTCAGAGGTACAGATGTGGCTGTCTCCTTCCTCCTACCATCAATATCAACGTGAGTCCAGGATTCAGCAATCATTCTTGCTGTCCTGTGAGAAGAACTTTGGTCCTTCCATTACTGAGCCACTGAACAGAGACTTTAATCACTTACTTCAAGAATTCTTGATAAATAAGAAAAATAAGGGAGGGGCCTGAAGAATAAAAAAGTACTTAATAGGTATAATGCACACTATTCCAGTGATGGCTGCACTGAAAGCTCAGTCTTCAATACTATGCAATATATCCGTGTAACAAAATTGTACTTGTACTCTCTAAATTAATAAAAATATAAAAAGAAAAAGAAACTCCTATTTACTCAACTCATTATAGATATAATTTCTATTTTTGTGGCAAAATATAATTTTATCTGCTGTACATTTTCTTTCCACTCCCTCTGAGTCCATGGCCCATCAGTTTTCACCTAACTCTATACAATTTTCATTCATCCCTTCTTGAATCTCACCTTCCCAAACCTGTAAACAGACTTCACTTTCTTCTGCCTCCCCCAACAAAAAACTATAGCAAACCAAGACATATGTATATATACACCTATATATCAAAGAAATACTAGATATATTTAATTGTTTTCTGAGTATTAAAGTTTAAAGCAGAATTCTGTATTTGTTACAGTTTGACAACGAATAGAAAGATGAGTGCTTAACTCTTCATATCATATTTCTTGTTTCTTTTTCTTCTTTCATACTGAATGTAGGCTTATCCAAATTTCTATGTCCTTACCCTTCAGTTTGAAATTCTACATAGTAACAGATTAATCACTTATGGAAAAAAAAAAAAAAAACATCAAATATGTCTTTCTTTCTTATTATTACAAAGTTATTTTAAAGAATACCTGCAATATATCTCCACAGTATATTTTCAAATGCCAACTATACATCTCCTCTCAAGAACATCTATAAAAATTGTGGTATAGTGAACAACAACAAAAATAATTTTGATTTTCTCTAATTTGAATTCCATTGTCAAATCTACTTGTCTAACATCTATCTTGCCAACATTCTTTCAGCACATCTTAAAATTACACAACAATGCTTAGATAATTGGTAAGGCATTTTCAGAATGCCATGGGTAGATTAGAGACATTCTCTCAGATCTAAAATAGAATAACAAGTCTTAGCTCTCCCCTGTTGAGAAGCTTACTAATTCAAGGATTGTGCAAACTCTCACAGATGCCAGTGTTCCCACAGGGAACTGAGCTAGTGCTGCTACCTTTTTACTTGTGACACCTCACATAATTAAGAAAATTACAGTTATGCTCCTTTCTTCAAGAAAGAGAGCAAAAACTATCTCTGGACTCTTTCCAAGGATAAATGGGCAATAAATCTCTCCAAGCTTTTTTTTTTTTTCTTTTTCTTCTTCTTCTTCTGATTAAGAGGAACATGAGAAAAACATACAGGCATTACATTTTTTAATATTGATGTACAGACTAGTGAAAAAGTTTAATTTAATGTATGCCTGCTGCTGCTCATGCTGTCTCATTTAGAATGATGTGATAATGATTGCATTAACATAATCCATCTAAGGTGAACTTTACGATATATATCAATGCACTCCACAAAGGCGGGAGGTTGGAATAGAGGTGAAAAGAAATTCCTGGAAGATGTAATATATTAGTCTATGCATAGTATCTTTTTATTTCTAAAAACAGGGAAAGACAGAGTCCAGGCACTAAAACTACCAACTCCACCTCAGAGTGGCTCAGACACAGTGTGCCAGCTCCATCTAATTCTTCCCTGGTTCACTGACTTCTTCAGTTGCTTGTGCTATGTTAATCTTCACTTTGTTGTATGAGAGTAATTATACAAATTGCAGAGTATTCTTAGTATCTATGTCTACAATTACTTAATGTTATTATTTTAAGTTCTCAATCCTGGTCAACTATAGTTCCATAGCTATGTTCTTAAATTCTGACTACTTAAGAAAGACCTTTTCTTCAGCTGTGACATACTGAGCAGAACATGTGGTACATGCTCACTTCTAGCAGCATTTCTCTGAGTTTTTGTGTTTGTTTGTTTGTTTTTGTTTTTGTTTTTCCCACCTGAGAACTCTGAATTGTGTTATAAAGGAAATGGGTCTGTGAAACTGCTAAGTATTCCTCTTCCTATCTTTAGAGAAGAAGCACAGCTTCCGTGTTGAGGAGCAACTGAAAAGGATACACGTTCCATGAAACTCTTTGTTCATGACTTTGAATGCAGCATATCTTTCTTTACTTCATCAAGTAATCCCACCATGCACTTGGCTATGAACACATATACTCAGTACACAGTAGCATAAATGATAAATGATAATTTTCTTCTCTCATATGATTATGTCCTAATATATGTGAAGGGAGAATACTTTCTTTTGCAGTTATAAGATTATTTAATTCAATAATAAATCACCAATTTAAATACTCAGATTAATATAATTAATATATGAATATATAACAATATATAATATATAAATATATAATGATATATACTGTATACTAATATAGATGGCATATAATATATAATATATAATATAGATGATATATGATCTATAATATAGATCTATAATATAGATCATATATCATATGTGATATGTATCTATATATTCTATATAGCTATATAATATTTAATATATAATATATAGATCTATATATCTATATACCTATATTATATATAGATCTATATATCATATATACATACATTATATATACACACACATATATAGAAAGAATCTACAAGTAGATATGCCTCCTCCTCAGTTACATGGAAGTAAAGTGTTATGAGATTGTTTGTGATCAGCTCATGAGGAATATGCCATGCATATGTAAGCAGTTACTGCTTAGAACAGTACTAACCTTCTAGAAAGCTGTAGTTACTGCTTGCCAGATTAAATCTTCTAAAGTAGATTTTAAAATTAGTGCCGAGAGAAGGAGAGACAAAGTTGTTTTCATATAATATTATTCTATTACTAATAAGAAATATTATTTCATTAAATAGATTAAGTGAAAATCTAGAAAAAGAAATCAAATGCAGCATTGGCACATTGGCAAATTAAAGGCAACTATGTAATGAAACATGGGCAATAACTATAGGGTCATGTTTAAAGCATTATGTAGGTATTTAGAGATCATGTTTAAACAGTATGTAGATATAAAGTAGTATGTAGTATGTAGGATTAATAACAGTAGACATTTGAAATAATAACAGTAGTGGGAAAATGGAAGTTTCTTTCAATAGTGTCTGGTTGTTTCTGTGAAATGGGAAAGGACACATTTATCTTGGGGGAAATGTTAGGCAATGATTTTATGTGGAACTGACAACACTGTCATGTACAATATAGTTTTAGCAAATGGGGCTGCAAATTTCAGTAAAGCAATACCACTTGTTGTCTTTTACATAATAGTACTGTATAGAATATATTAAACCTGTAGCATGTTTATTTGGCTCATGGGGCTAACCACCACTCTTCTAGTAACTGCATCAGGGTTTTTGCCTTATCTAGCTTCCATGAAAGAAGCAAATTTACTTTTAAAGTAATTAAAATTGTTTGACTTTCAATTTCTGTTTTGAATAGTCATTCTATTTTAGTTTTTATCATTGTAGTTACTCTTTTAATTTTGATAACCTACATGTTTGTATGGCAAAGTACTCAATATGTTTTGTGCTATTTTATAACTATGCTATTTAATTATAAGAATATATAAATAGTATGATAAATATGATATGTATTTTTTTAATGAAAATTAAATTCCATTAAAGTACTCTACTTTCTAAGGTGGGTGAGAAGTTCGCCTTAAGATTCACTGAATTTTTTCTCTCTCTCATGCCAGTTGTACCAGGTCTTGAGCCTAATGTGGTAAAGAAAACTGGGAAAGAAGCCAGGGTTTTAGATATTATTGCAAACATTGATCTTACAAAAGTTCACTCAGTGTGGCCCGTTCACATTTGCGAGCCAAACTCAGTAATCATGACTTTCACAAATTTTCTAAATTCAGAATTTATATTTGAGATAATCACACAAGAGAGTTTGCTGTCTCTGGGAATACTACATTTTCAATCATAGTTCAAGTTTCTGCCACTCAGGTTATTCAGCTGCCCTCTTTTCTAATGTCCATAGATCTGCCAGTTTCTAGGTTTAAGACTCCACATCTTCCACTTATCTTCCATTTTACTTCTTTTGTCTTATCTACCCAGAGACCCGAGAATTGTTTACAAAAAAGACCTACAAAGAGCTTCTATTCAGAGTGGGACTGTCCCTGTCTGGTAATTCCTCTCTCTACTATATTAACAAAAAGTCTGTTCCTTTAACTCTGGAAGGAAGAAGAGTCCACACTTAAAACAAAATAAAACAACAGCAACAGCAACAATAAAAAACTCCTGACAACTTGTTTTTCACTTATATGAAAAAAACAGATAGCAAAAACCAAAGCAAAAACCAATTCCCTACAATAAAATGCTAATTAAGCATGCTGTTACATACAAAAATGTGTTCGTGCAGACACATGCAGACATGTGTGTAATAGAGAGCAGGCACAGAGAAGAGTGAGGCAGTCAATTTTTGGGGAGAAATTTGTTCTGGTGTTAGAATTAGGAAGCGTTTTACTATGTGGGCTTCCCTTGAGCAACTAATCAATGTTGTTACATATACTATGAAATACACAATTGAAAACAATTACACAATTTTATTTTTATATCACTTTATAGACTTGGATATTTTTTGCAAAGATAATGGATAACATAATCGGATAAACATTAGCTAAAATACTAGCTGTCCCTCTCACAACTAAAGGCCATTTGGTAATTTACTTTGTTTTTTGGAAACTTGGTTTCTGTATCCACCAGATAAAGATGATGATATCCAGTCCATAACACTGTTGTAAAAATTTTTTAATGATTTGGTAGTTAGAAATGCTTAACATGTTTATGCTTTACCCACCCTCAACAAGCCATGTGAGACATTAACTTCATCCTTTTTTTGTGTATATGTTTGAATGTTTTAAATAATCCATACAACTGTCTCAATTTTTCTTTCAAGGTTTATGTCCAAGTAAAGTTTTAGGTATCCAGAAAGAACAAAATGAGACATAACAAAATAAAGAAAAAGTACAAAATCATGGCTGTTTATCCGCTTGTAGGAAGTATGAAACATTAGTGTCTAGTGCTAATATTAATTACACAAGAAGTTGGAACAAGAATTAAAAGTAAGATATAATTATCAATTAAGAAAATTATGATGTTAATTTTCTGTGGAATACTGAAAGACAAATGAGTAATTGAAATCAATATGATGACAACAGAGGACTGCTGTCGTAAGTTCCTTGATCATTTTACTGCCAACAATAAGTGCTTAAAGTAAGGTTATATGCCAAAATTTTATTTCAAAATAAATAAAGATAACGGGACAAAATGTATAATTATAACGTTTCAAAAATTGTATAAAAGATCATACCTATGACACAATTAAAAATAAGAAAGGAATTTACATTTTTACAGAATTTTCTTTAAATGAAGTAATCCATCAAAAATCTAAGCTTTTGGTGATGTTTTTGAAATATGAAATCATGGCTTCATCCGCTGCATTAAATATCCTGATGCACTTGATGACCATATTCCAACATGAAACAAGATCATATTTCTGATTTTTTTTTTTTTTTTTTGAGACACAGTCTCACTCTGTCTCCAAGCTAGAGTGTAGTGGTGTGATCTTGGCTAACTGCAACCTCCGCCTCCCTGGTTCAAGCGATTCTCCTGCCTCAGCCTCCCGAGTACCTGGGACTACAAGCGTCCACCACCACGCCCAGCTAATTTTTGTATTTTTGGTAGAGACAGAGTTTCACCATGTTGACCAGGAAGGTCTCGATCTCTTGACCTTGTGATCCACCTGCCTCGGCCTCCCAAAGTGCTGGAATTACAGGCGTGAGCCACCATACCTGGCCCAATATTTCTAATTTTTAGAATACAATTCACTGGAAAGTTTGTGTTCAACTAAAGTCTTTTCTTCCTAAGATTTATTGTTATCTAAAAATGTGAGATAATAGTGATGGTGCCACAATAGTGTGAATGCACTTAAAGCCATTAAACTGTACACTTGAAATGGTTAAAATGTTAGTTTTTATGTTATGTGTATTTTAAAATTAAATTTTAAAAACTAAATACATAAAAATAAAACATAATTACTACCATTTTGGGGGGAAAAATCCTTTCCTCTTAAATCTTCTTTTTAATCTCTTTATCATACAAAATAAATTCCTTTGACTTCTTGTACTTTCCCTGTTCTTTTAAAATGTTGAAATCTATGATGATACAATACCAGAAAACAATGGAAAATAATTTGACTAAAAAAAATTGCCATAAAACAAAGTCCCACAAACTTAAAAGAATTGAAATCACACAGACTGTTTTCTACTCATAATAAAAACATCTCAAAATTAATGAGAAGTAAACATTAAAAATAAAAATCTCAGAACAAAATGAGACAACATACTTTTAAATAATCCTTGAGTGAAAAATGAAGGATCACAAAAAGAATAAATCATATTAAATTTAATAAAAATAAACATATATGAAAATATGTGGGGCATAGCCAAAGTGGGCTGAAAGGAAAACGTATCATTAATTGCTTGTATTAGAAAGTAAGACAAGATCTTAAATAGAAAGTCTATGTCCTTACCTCAAGAAAATAAGAAGAGCAAAACCATGCTTAAACTAGCAGAAGGAAGGCAATAATAGAGATAAGAGCAGGAATCAGTACAATTGAAAACAAGCAAGCAATGCAGTTTATCTATGGGTTCTGCATGGATAGATTCAGTGTACCATAGAATCTACAGGCTCTGCATTAATACACTCCACTCCACTATAGTATCTACAGGTTCTGCATGGGTGGATTCAAACACAATTCAACCAACATTGAATGGAAAAATATTTTGGGGAAAATAATACAAAACAACTATAAAAAATAATGCAAATTTTAAAATACAGTATAAAAACTATTTACATAACTTTTATATTTCACTAGGTATTGTAAATACCCTAGGGATTACTTAAATATACTGGAGGATGTGCATAGGTTATAAGCAAATAATGTGGCATTTTATGTAAGGGACTTGAGCATTTGTGAATTTTGGTATCCTTCAGGGATTCTGGAATAAATTTTCACTGGATAACGAAGGATGACTATATAGAGATTCAATGAAAAAAGAATTCTAGTTCCCTTAAAAATTAATAAAATTGATAAACTTCTAGCAAAACTGCCAAAGACGAAAAAAGAAAAAAAAAAATCATTACCAGAAAGTAATCAGTGATATCACTATAGATCTTGTAGACATTAGAAACATAAAAATAACCTTATACTCATAAATTCAACAACTTAGAAGCAATCTATCAATTCCTTAAAAAACTAAGACATGATAAAATAGATAATATGAATTTTCTATAATTGTCCAATACATTGAATTGGTAATTAAGTAGCTGAAAAAACAAAACAAAACAAAAAAACAAAAAACACCTTTAGGCCTGGATGGTTTCACTACAGAATTCCACCAAACATGTTTTTGGGGGACAGGTCTCACTCTGTCACTCAGGCTGGAGTGCAGTGAGGCAATCCCAGCTCACTGCAACCTTCACCTCCTGAGTTCAAGTGATTTGCATACCTCAGCCTCCAGAGTAGCAGGAACCATAGACGCCCGCCACCACACCCAGCTAATTTTTGTATCTTTATTAGAGATGGGGTTTCGCCCTATTGGCCAGGCTGGTCTCAAACTCCTGACCTCAAGTAATGTGCCCACCTCGGTCTCCCAAAGTGCAAGGAATATAGGCATGAGCCACTGCACATGACCTTGAGAATTCTACCAAACTTTTAAAGAAGAGTTAACAGCAATGATGCACAGCATCATTCAAACACTAGAAGAAACATTTTAAAATTTCTTTTCTTTTTTTTTTTTTTTTTTGTAGAGCTGGTTCTTTTTTTTATTATTATTATACTTTAAGTTCTAGGGTACATGTGCACAACGTGCAGGTTTGTTACATATGTATACATGTGCCAAGTTGGTGTGTGCACCCGTCAACTCGTCAGCACCCATCAACTCATCATTTACATCAGATATAACTCCCAATTCCACCCCTGCCTCTGCCCGCTCCCCACAATAGGCCCCGGTGTGTGATGTTCCCCCTCCTGTGTCCAAGTGATCTCATTGTTCAATTCCCACCTATGAGTGAGAACATGCGGTGTTGAGCAAGTTTTATTCTCATGCCAAAACCAGACAGAGTGCATAAAAGAAAATAACTACAGACCAATATCTCTCATGAATTTTGATGCAAAAGTCCTCCAAAAATATCAGCAAATAGAATCTAACAATGTGTCAAAAGAAGCATACACCATGACCAAGTTAGATTTATTCCAGGTATGTATAAGGCTGGTGTAATATTCAAATCAGTCAATGTAATCCACCATATCAACATGCTGAAAAAACAAACCATTTGGGTTGTAATAATTGATGCAGAAAACTATTTGATCAAATTGAACATAACATATATTCAGCAAACCAAGAGCAGAGATGAACATCCTCAACTTTGCAAGAACCACCTACAAAATATTTACAACTAACCTTATGCTTAATGATGAAAGGCTGATTATGCTCACTCTAAGAGTGGTAAAAATGCAACAGTATCCATCTCACCACTCTTTGTTAAGAGATTATAGGAAGTGTTAGACATTTCAATACCACAATAGAAAAAATAAAAGGTAAACAGATTGGAAAGGAAGAAAGAAAATGTCCCTATTTGCAGATGAAAGGGTTGTCTATACAGAAAATTTCAAAGAATCTACCAAAAACTTAAATTAAATTTAAAAAACTAGAACAGATAAGTTTAGCGGCCTTGCCAGGATACAAGATGAATATGCAGAATGTAATCTCCCAAATATTGCTATCAGGAACATATACTGGAATTTGAAACAATTCAGCATTTTCTTATAAAACTAAGCATGCAATTACCAAACTCTCCAGCAACTGCACTATTGATTATTTATCCCAGATAAATAAAAATTATATCCACACAAGAACCTATAAGTAAATGTTCTCAACCCTGTATTCATAATAACCAAAAACCTGAAAACAGCCTGGATGAACTTCAACAAATGAATGATTAAACAATCTGTAATACGTCTATAGTATAGATTACTAGTCAACAATTAAAAGGAAAACACTGTTGAGGTTTTCAGTAGGACAACTTTTTAAAAATGAATCTCCAGATAATTATTTTGAGTGAAAAAAAATACCTAAACGTTTACTGTATAATATACTGTATAGTAATAAATGGTTGCTATATAATTCAATTTATACCACATTCATAATATAACAAAATTATAAAAGTGGAGAACAGATTACTGACTGCCTGGGATTAGGAAGAGGAAGATGGAGAAAGGGAAGTGAGTATGGCTGTAAAATAATGACACAGATGATCCCTGTGGCCGTGGAAAGATTTTGTAAATTGGCTGCATCAAAGTAAAAGTCAATATCTTGGTTTTGACTGCATTATACTGCACTATAGTTTTTGAAGATGTTCCCCTTATGGTTACTGGATTTGTGGTACCTGGGATTTTCCTGTATTATTTCTTACAAATGTATATGAATGTATAATTATTTGAGAATAAAAAGTTTAATTTAAAAAGTAAAATTGTTTCCTAAACACCACCCCCCAAAAAAAAGCACAGTAATATTTTCAGCCAAGTAAAATGATGCATTTTGAGGATATTTGGGTAAAAAAAAGTATGTGTTTGTGTGTGTATGTGTGTATTTCACATATTTAAGTAAAAAATAAGTGATTTCTAGCACTAAAACCGAACATACAAAACTGTCGTAATATTTCCTATTTTTGTTATATACCCAACAAAAAATGTCT
This sequence comes from Theropithecus gelada, assembly GCF_003255815.1. Classification (NCBI taxonomy): domain Eukaryota; kingdom Metazoa; phylum Chordata; class Mammalia; order Primates; family Cercopithecidae; genus Theropithecus; species Theropithecus gelada. Next base: position 32,199,404 of record NC_037672.1, read on the forward strand.
CCATAATTTTGCTAAAAGCTATATGAAACATCCTAAAAAATACCACGCATAACAGTAAAAAATGAAAATAATCTGAATTTGCATCAACAGTAATAGAATGAATAAGCAAATAGTCAAATAGTGCTATAGTCAAACAATGGAGAATTGTATTGCTAAATGAGAATGAACAACTATTACTATACACAGTAGCATAGATTAATTTCAGAAGCATACTATTAAACTGAAGTAGACAGTCATAAAAGAATACAATTTGAGGCCGGCTGTGGTGGCTCTTGCCTGTAATTCCAGCACTTTGAGAGGCCAGGGCGGGCAGATCACGAGGTCAGAGGTTTGAGACCAACCGGGCCAACATAGTGAAACCTGTCTCTATTAAAAATACAAAAATTAGCCAGGCTTGGTGGTGGTCGCCTGTAATATCAGCTACTCAGGAGGCTGAGGCAGGAGAATTGCTTGAACCCAGGAGGTGAAGGCTGCAGTGGGCCAAGATTGCGCCATTGCACTCTAGCCCAGGCAACTGTACGAGACTCTGTCTCAAAAAAAAAAAAAAAAAAAAAAAATACAATTTAACTCTATTGATAGAAAGTATGAAAAGAAGAGAAACTAATCTATAGTGTTAGATGTACAGATGGTGGTTATCTAGGGCGGAGTAGAATCTGGAAATGGGACTGAGGGAGTTTCATAGGGAATAAAAATGCTCTGTTTCTTGATTGTTACGTTAAAACTAGGGACTGTTCCTTTTATGAAAATTAACTCAAGAATAGATAAATCTTCATGTATGTTATATGACAATAAGAAATATACTTTAAAAAAGATAAGTTCCATACTATGTCCCATGGTAAATATATATATGCAGTTAACATTCTTTCAATTTCTTTATACATTTCTACACATAATACACACATAATACATTTCTACACATAAATAATAAATGGATAGAGAGTGATAGAATGGCAAAAATACAAATCACTGAAGATAACAAATGAAGAAACTATAATGAAATATCTTTCAGGAAAATCCAAAACCAGAACTGAAAAATAAATTTTAGCAGTTTAAATCAATTAATAGAACATTTTTGAATGGCTCATCTAACAGAATTTTTACACTATTAAAAAAGAACAAGGAGATTATATTGCAGATGTATCCATTTTTATCCATTTGGTCTCCCACCTAGCTGTATGTGCTTAATCAGTTCTTCCTTATTCTACGTTTCTATTTTAACATTTCCATTAGGGTATTGTTTGTTCTTTTCTGCTTTTCTTGGTGGGTGGGTGGGGGAGGCTTATTGATGTCAAATTATACTTGCATTAAATTTTTATCTTATAAAGAAATCCACACTACATTGCTTAATCTGTAAATGGAATGAGTATAGGCTAAATTCTTTCATCCAGGTCATGGACAAAGATTTTAGGTAATATTTGCCTCAGGGCGTATTCCCTGTGGTGACTGTAATTAGAGAGTGCAGCTGTGGACTATAAGACTGTTCTTTTCTATAATCTTTTCCACGTGGCATTCACACAAGAATTTCTTTAGTTTTCAGAGGCAGCGAGTCTTTGTCCAAATTAGTTCAGTTTGGTAGTTCTTCTAGATTCACTTCATCCTTGCTGTCTTTGATGATAAAACTTCCTGATTTCATAATGCCTCAGGCAAGGTGGGTCTGACATCCACCATTATTTTCCTAACACACTTCAACTCCTCTCCTACTTTGGAACTCATAAGTTTATGTGCCTGGGATGTAAAATAGTTTTGTCCACCCTCTCTGTTTCGGCCCTGATCCATTTATACTAGCCACGCAGCTGGTAGATTGTCACAGTTAGCATTCTGAGGAGTGTCAGAATCATTTTGTATCATTTCCATTCGTTAGGCAAGGTCAGCTTACCAAATGAGAAGTGTTAGAATATATAATAGAAGCAGATCATAGAGTCTCAGACAAGGATCACACTGTATGGTGTGACTACCATATTCCTTATTAGGCATTTGGAAGATGTAACTGCTGCTGCAAAAGAGGAATCTAGAAGAGAAACCAATGAGGTTTCTTTTGTTGTCACACACATTGGAGATGAGGATTGTGCCTCATCTCCAATATGTGTGTGTGGTAACACAAGAAACTCCAAGATGACCTAGTAGCAGAGACCATCTAGACCAACAATTCTTAAACAAGCACCAGTGGAAGAGGAGTCTCCTCTGCCTTCTCAACTATAGCCAAGGCTCCGTGTAATGAGACTGTTTGCTTTCAAGGAGAATAATGCGTTTAACAGATACTGAGCACTCATTATGCAGACAGCAACTCTTTCTGACACTTTATTTGCATTGTCTCATTTAATCCTTTGATAAAGCATTGAATTATAAAATCTTAATATGCCTCTTCTAGACGTGTGAAATTGAAACAAAAAGAAGATAAATCATATGTCCAAATCCTATATCATATAACTTTTGGAGCTGGGATTTCTGTGCTGGCTAGTTGACTCTAAAGTCTAAGTGCTTGGGTGCTTCTGGATGACGAAGGAAAAATGAAATAGATTAATGCTTAAGTACCATCCTCCTGTAATGAGTACGTAAAACTCCTGAGGAAAGACTAGAAACAATCTTACTCTCTGTATGATTTTGGGGCTGTCTCAACAAAGTGCCACAAACTACGTGAAATTCAAAAACTTGCCCAAGACTCCAGCATTAGTATATGAAGCCAGGCAGTCTAACTCCAATGCCCTGTGTATTAGTATCCTGTGACTGCTGTAACAGCCTTAAACTGGTTGGTTTAAAACAATGGAAATTTATTGTCTCAGGTTTGGAAGCTAGACGTCCAAAATCAAGAGTAGGCAGTGGCCATGCTCCCTCTGAAACCTGTAGGGAAATTCTTCCTTGCCACTTCATAGATTCTGATGTCTATTGTTTACTTGGTTTTTGGATTTGTTTGTTTGTTTGTTTGTCCATCTTTGGCATTTCTTGGTTTGCAGCTGCATAACCTCTATCCATGCCTTTTCTGTGTGTGTCTGTCCTTACATGGCCATCCTCTTTACAAGCACTTCAGTCATATTGATTAGACCCACCCAACTCCCTATGCCAGTATGACCCCACCTTAACTAATTATATCTGCAAGTATCCCATTTTCAAAGTCACATTCAGAGGTACAGGGAAGTTAGGACTTCAGTGTATATATTTGGGGTGGAGAGAATGCACTACTCAACCCACAACACTCTCATTCAAGCTGCCTTGTTGAATGAGAAACATGTTATTCCTCCTTGTAGAAATCAAGTAGTAAGAAACATAAAAGAGACAGAGTGGAGAGCCATTCTTTTGGTCCAATGGTAGCCAAAGTCATTCATTTAACAAAGTATTGTTAGGTAATATTTAGCATTTATTAAGCAATTTACTCTACACCAACTTTCAGTCTAAAAATGTTATAAGGATTGCTCAATTTAATACTCAGATTTATCCTGTGAAGTAGATCCTGTTATCATCTCTAGTTTATAAATGAGAAAACTGAAATTTATATTAGTCCAAAACCTTATCTAGTGTCAAATAAGTCACTGTAAGCTTAAGAGATAAGGTTGAAATCCTGTATAATTTGAAACTATTGTCTGTACTCTTAAGTACTTGCTTTGCAAAACAATATGTGAGTATACACAGAGACCAATACAACGTTTCTGACGTTAAGATGCTCATATCTATTTGATTTGTACATGGAACTAAACTAAAAAAAATCATCAGGTAGAACAATAATAAAGATTATTTTTAAAAGGTAACAAAAAACCTCAGAAAGAGAAGTAACTGACTGTTTAAAACTTATGATACATAGAATAGTATTACGGGAAGTCAGGGACCCCGAACGGAGGGACTGACTGAAGCCATGGCAGAAGACCATAAATTGTGAAGATTCCATGGACATTTGTTAGCTTCCCAAATTAATACTTTTATAATTTCTTATGCTTGTCTTTACTGCAATCTCTGAACATAAATTGTGAAGATTTCATGGACACTTATCATTTCCCCAATTAATACTCTTGTGATTTCCTATGCCTGTCTTTATTTTAATCTCTTAATCCCGTCATCTTTGTAAGATGAGGAGGATGTATGTAGCCTTGGGACCCGGTGATGATTGCGTTAACTGCGCAAATTGTTTGTAGAGCATGTGTGTTTGAAAAATATGAAATCTGGGCACCTTAAAAAAAGAACAGGGTAACAGCAATGTTCAGGGAACAAGAGAGATAACCTTAAACTCTGACTGCTGGTTAGTCAGGTGGAACAGAGCCATATTTCTCTGCTTTCAAAAGCAAATAGGAGTAATATCACTGAATTCGTTTTCTCATGAAGGAACATCCCTGAGAAAGAGAATGGCCTCTGAGGGTAGACCTCTGAAATAGCTTGTTAAGTGTGGCTGTCTTTTACGGTCAAAGCCAAAGGGATGAAATAAGCCCCAGTCTCCTGTAGTGCTCCCAGGCTTATTAGGATGAGGAAATTCCCACCCAATAAATTTTGGTAAGACAGGTTGCATGCTCTCAAATCCTGTCTCCTGATAAGATGTTGTCAATGACAATGTGTGCCGAAACTTCATTAGCAATTTTAATTTTGCCCCATCCCGTGGTCCTGTGATCTTGCCCTGCCTCCATTTGCTTTGTGATATTTTATCACCTTGTGATCTCTGTGACCCACACCCTATTCATACGCTCCCTTCCCTTTTGAAAATCACTAATACAAACTTGCTGGTTTTACAGCTCGGGGGGCATCACAGAACCTGCCAACATGTGATGTCTCCCCAGACACCCAGCTTTAAAATTTCTCTCTTTTTTACTTTTTCCCTTTATTTCTCAGACCAGCTGATGCTTAGGGAAATAGAAAAGAACCCGCATTGAATATTGGGGGTGCGGTTTCCACCAATAGAATAGGAATCTATAACATTTGGATTTGAGGGGTTCTGCGTTATCTTTGCCTGCTCCTGACTTCACGCTTACTGTTTTACTAATGCCAGTTGATTATTATAGAATAAATTTATTTAAAATCTTAATTATAAATTTGTTAGATGTTCTCAAATAAAAAGAAAAACAACAAACAAAGCAATTCTAAATAGGTCATCCAATTGTCAATGAGAAATATATAACTCATCAAACAATAATGCATGGAAAAAGTGACATTTTTTAACCCTTAAAAAAACAAATAAAAGTAAAAGCCAGTGCTAAAAAATTTGTTGAAACTGCATAGGATAATTCATAGTCAATTATACATTCTGAATGATCCCTAGATAAAATTAATTAAATGCACATTTAAAAAAATACATGTTACTATTAATGGTTACATAATTGCTTAAATAATAACCACATGGAAAGAAGGCAAAATTCTAATGTCTAGTAAAAAAAAATGTATTCCATTGAATTATGCAAATATTTATTTTAATACACTAAATTTATATACATATATATTTACACAGATATGTACATGTATAATAGTGATAATTTTACCTAAACATTTCTGTGAAACATATTAAAAAATAAGCATTCTCTATGCAAAAGTGCATGCAAAATCAGAACACTAGGAAGCACGTAGATGCATCATTTATTATCCAAATAGATTATAAAAATGCCACAAAATAAAATAATTTCCACCAGGACTATATTAAAAAAAACAATTTAGGCCAGGTGTGGTGGCTCATGCCTGTAAACCCAACTTTCTGGGAGGCCGAGAAGAGTGGATCACTTGAGGTCAGGAGTTCGAGACCAGCCTGACCAACATGATGAAACCCCCCTCTCTACAAAAAAATACAAAAATTAGTAATTATGTAATCACTAGCCAGACATGGTGGTGGGCACCCGTAATCCCAGCTACTCTGGTTCTTGGCTGAGGCACAAGAACCAGAGAGGCAGAGGTTGCAGTGTGCTGAGATAACACCACTGCACTCTAGCTGGGGTGACAGAGCAAGACTCAGTCTCAGGAAAAAAAAAAAAAGAAAAAGAAAAAACAATTTAAAGAAGGGGCATATTTTTAAATGAAAGTGGACATTTTGAACGAAGAAGAAAATTAAAGCACTCCAGATTTTCTAAAACAGAGAGGTTTTTTGGTATTTGGGGTCTTTTTGATCCGTAGAAATACATGAAAACCAATCAAATGAGCAAAGCAAAGGCTCTTTATTGAGAACCTGCTGTAGCAAGGGAGTCAGCCACCACCTCTTGTGTTTTGACAGAGACTTAAAGGCAGGCAGAGGAGTGTGAAAGCTTTAGAGTAGAAAAAGAGAAAGATTTCAGGTGTTGGAGACTCTTTGCCTGGGGAAGCTGTAGGTGGTTAATTAGAAGTGGGACATCCTATCAGTTGGTTAGGGGTTCATATTGTGTTTTCTCTGGTCTGTCTTAAGTTAGAAGCAGGTACAAAATAAACAAACAAACAAACAAACAAACAAAAAATCATGAGAAGCTCTCAGTTAGTTATTAACCAAGGCCTAGCGATTTGAGGCCAATTATTACAAAAGTTACATTTTAGTTTTCTGAATTGCTACTAGAGATACGCTTGCCTTCCTACAAAATGCAGTATTAGGTTGGCTTTCTGGGTTGCTTGTTGTAGTTAAGGAGGTTAGTTTCCTGGGGAGGTTGCTGCAGGGTGTGAGTCAAAGTTCTATTTTTATATGTAGTCCTATCATTGTCTCCACATACAGTTTCTCAGCTCGTTGGCTGGGTTTCTTGATTTTCAATTAAAAATAAGAACATATAAGAGATTGCAAATGTCCATGCTTGAAACCAGAAGTAGCTTTCTGTTTTTGTTGTGTGTGTGTGTAGCTGTATCTATATCATATACTGGTAATGTCAAGTTTTCTCTTTTCAATCCAGAAATTGCTATCTTTTCACAAATAAACGCAGGGAACTTTTGCCAATAGAACAACTTATAATGGTTGGGTAATGTTGGACTGTGTTTCTCCTGATAATAGTACGAATCTTTTTTTTTTGTTGTTTAGAATTTTTCTCCATTTGCAGATTGTAAGAGTATGAAAGGAGAGGCTGCCAAAAGGAAGCGTAATTGGATTTAACTTGTCCACTGAATTGGAAGATGTTCTATTCCCAGAGGCTTTCTGAAAAGTTGTAAAATTCCAGGCTTTATGAGTCTTGATTGCTGTAATTAACATATGTGAAGTCTTTCAAGTGTCTTCAGAAGCAAGTGTATCTACTGAAAACTACCTTCAAGCAGCTTTTAAGTAGAAGAAAGTCTGCTCCACAGAGAATAGCTCTCCATAAATGCATGGCTATTATCAAGGTCATAGCTTACTACAAAATAGTTAACTCAACCCTAATTTTTTCATGAAATGTATATACTTAACTGTGAGAGGACTAAGACTACATATTCTTTAGAAAAGCAGTTTCATTTCTACTCTCAGAAAGACAGGGAAATGATGCAAAAAAAAAAAAAAAAAAATAGCCTTAATGAAAATATGAAAGAAAATGCATCATTCATAAGGAATTTGGTACCACCTCTCCAAGAAGTTCAGAATTTGAAATTTAGAGCCTTTTATCCACATGTGAACCAGCTCCAGGTGTAATTTACTTTATGAGAGAAGGCAAGATGTACTAGAAAAAAGGACTACATTTATTTCAGAATGAAAAGGCCTGAGTTCTAGTGATCCTTCTAACACCATACGGAAAAGTGCCATATTTCCCATTGGTAAATAAAGGAATTATGTTTGAGAATTTTAAATATTTTAAATATATTTGGAGATTCTTTTTTTTTTTTTTTGAGACAGATTTGCTTTGTTGCTCAGTGTGGAGTGCACTGACAAGATCATAGCTCAAAGCAACCATGAGCTCCTTGGCTCAAGTGATCCTCCTGCTTTGGCCTCCCGAAGTGCTGGAGCACAAGCATGAGCCACTCTACCTGGCCTGAGGCTCATATTCTGAATGAAATTATTAATCTTAAATATTGTTGACTTTTTAAATCATAGAGATTCTTTCTAGTATCATAGTTACAATTCCATAGTCTCTGTTTTCGATCTCCTTTTTCTGTTTAGCCATAATGGACCGGGGGAGGCAAAAAATAATACAAAAGGTACATCTTTTTAAGAAAATTATACTTGAGTTATGAATACTATACATAATATGAAATAAATGTATATCAATTTATGTTATCACATTTATAAGCAATATCATACTCAATACAAAATCATACAGCAAACTCTATAGAAATATGTTCAGAAAAGGAAACAAACTATAATATTAAGACCCAAACAAAAATTTGTATTTTTCTAAGAGAAATACAATGAAAGGAAGGTGGATTGAGAGTTGTTTTTTTTGTTTGTTTTTAGTATACATCTGAAATATAAAGCCTTTGTGAAGAGAATGAATTTCAGTGCTTAAAATATTTATCAAAGTTTAACTCCTATAATAAACAGATGCTTCCTTTCATTGCTACGTAGCACTTCATATACTTGATCGTATGGATGTACCATAGTTTGTTTATCCATTCACTGACTGAAGGACATTGGCTTTGTTTCCAATGTTTGGTTATGAAAGATAAGGCTGCTATACATATTCATCAACTTACTCTGTATACATCTTGGTAGATCTTAAATTAGAGTTTATATTTGAATACTGCTATATCACTTCACATGTAGTAAAGGATTTTACAACAATATATTCTAATTCCTTCCATCTATCCTGTTTTATGTATGTTGAAATACACGACATATTTCTAATATTTTTACATAAACAGTTACGTTTTAGAGATTTTTCTATGAAACCACAATTGAACTTTACCTTCCTTTATTACATTTCCAATGCTATTTATTCCTTTGCCTAATTCCACATTTAAGTAATTATATTTTTTTCCTTATGAAGAACTTCCTTTAACACTTCTAATTCTCTGAGTTGATTGGTTAACAAGTCTTTCATTTTTGAAAAATATTTTTGCATAGTAGAGAATTATGGGGTGACAAATTTATTTTGTTTCCTTTTCTTTCAGCACTTTAAAAATGCTATTCTATTGCCCTCTGTATTGCATGATGGCTCACAAAATGTAAGCCATAGTTCTTATCTTTGTTCCTCTAGGTGTAATATATTTCCTTCTCACTGGCTGCATTCAATATTTTTTCTTTTCAGCAGTATAAATATCTTTTTCTTTGTTTTGTTTTAATTTTGTAGTATTTATTATATTTAGTGACCTCTGAGCTTCTTAATGTCCTCCATTAACTTTGGAAATCTGTCACTAATTGTTCAATTTTTGTTTTCTCCACTGTTATCTTTACCTTTTCTTTTGACGATTTCAATTATAGATATATGCAAAGTTTAAAATTGTTTCACCTCAATTAAATGTTTTGTTCCATTCTTTTTTTTTTTTTTTTCTTTCTATTTGTATTTCAGTTTGGGTAATTTGTTTTGCTCTACCTTTAAGCTCATTAATTCTCTTCTCAGCTGTGTCAAGTCTACTATTGAGTTCTTGAAGGCATTCTTTATTTATGTTTTTGTGTTTTCCTTTCCTATCAATTTTAATTAACTCCCTCTTTTAGTTCCTATCTTTCTGTTGAAATTAATTATGTGATTGCACGTGGTCTGTAACTTTAGTGGAGCCATTAATATATTAGTCATAGTTATTTTATTTTATTTATTTAATTTTTTTTCTCCAACTTTTTTTTCCCCCATAGGTTTGTGGGGAACAGGGGTGGTGTTTGATTACATGAATAAGTTCTTTAGTGGTGATTTCTGAGATTTTGGTGTACCCATCACCGGAGCAGTATACACTATACCCAATTTGTAATGTTTTATCCCTCACCACCCCCGCCAACATTTTCTGAGTCCCTAAAGTCCATTGTATCATTCTTATGCCTTTGTATCTTCATAGCTTAGCTCCAACTTATAAGTGAGAACATAAAATGTTTGATGTTCCTTTCCTGAGTTATTTCACTTAGAATAATGGTCTCCAATTCCATCCAGATTGCTGTGTGCTGTGAATGCCATTATTTTACTCTTTTTATGGCTGAGTAGTATTCCATGGTGTGTATATATAAAATACACCATGGAATGCTGTGATATATGTATATATCACAATTTCTTTATACACTCACTGATTAATGGCCATTTAATATAATAGTATTTCATATTACATACACACACACACACAAACACATGTATATATAAACACAACATGCAATACTGTGATATTATATATATATATACACACACACACACACTATATATATGTATATCACAATTTATTTATCCACTCATTGACTGATGGGCATTTGGGCTGGTTTTGTATTTTTGCAATTACAAATTGTGCTGTGATAACCATGCATGTGCAAGTATCGTTTTCATATAATGGTTATTTTTCCTTTTTGGGTAGTACCCAGTAGTGGGATTGCTAGGTCAAATGGTAGTTCTACTATTAGTTCTTTAGGAATCCCCACAGTGTTTTTCATAGTGTTTGTACTAGTTTGCATTCCTACCAGCAGTGTAGAAGTGTTCCCTTTTCACCACATCTGTGCCAAGATGTATTATCCTTTGATTTTTTGATTATGGTCGTTCTTGCAGGAGTAAGGTGGTATCACATTGTGGTTTTGATTTGCATTTCTCTGATCATTAGTGATGTTGAACATTTTTTCATGTGTTTGTTGGCCATTTGTATATCTTCTTTTGAGAATTATCTGTTCATGTCCTTAGCCCACTTTTGTTATTTTTTTATTTTTTATTTTTTTATTTTTTTATTTTATTTTATTTTTTTGAGACGGAGTCTTTGCTCTGTCGCCCAGGCTGGAGTGCAGTGGCGCGAACTCGGCTCACTACAAGCTCCGCCTCCTGGGTTTACGCCATTCTCCTGCCTCAGCCTCCCGAGTAGCTGGGACTACAGACGCCCGCCACCTCGCCCGGCTAGTTTTTTGTACTTTTAGTAGAGACGGGGTTTCACCGTGTTAGCCAGGATGGTCTCGATCTCCTGACCTTGTGATCCGCCCGTCTCGGCCTCCCAAAGTGCTGAGATTACAGGCGTGAGCCACCGCGCCCGGCCCTTAGCCCACTTTTTGATGGAATTTTTTCTCCTTGATAATTTGTTTTAGTTCCTTGTAGATTCTCGAGGTTAGTCCTTTGTCAGATATAAAGATCATGAAATTTTTCTCTCACTCTGTTTACTCTGCTGATTGTTTCTTTTGCTGTGCTTTTCAGCTAAATTAATTCTCAAATACTTGTCTCTGTTTTTGTTGCATTTGCTTTTGGGTTCTTGGTCATGAAATATTTGCCTAAGCCAATGTCCAGAAAGGTTTTTCTGATGTTATCTCTTATAATTTTTACAGTTTCAGGTCTTAGATTAAAGTCCTTGGTCCATCTTGAGTTGATTTTTTTATATGGTGAGATAATGATCCAGTTTTATTCTTCTACATGTGTCTTGCCAATTATCCTGGCAGCATTTGTTGAATAAGGTGTCTTGAACTCACTTTATGCTTTTGCTTGCTTTGTTGAAGATCAGTTGGGTGTGAGAATTTGGCTTTATTTCTGGGTTCACTATTCTGTTCCAATGGTCTATGTGCCTATTTTTATACCAGTACTATGCTGTTTTGGTGACTATAGCCTTTGGGTGTAGTTTGAAGTCAGGTAACGGGATACCTCCAGATTTGTTCTTTTGGTTTTGTCTTACTTTGGCTATATGGGCTCTTTTTTGGTGCCATGTAAATTTTATGACTGCTTTTTCTAGTTTTGCAAATAATAACGTATTTTGATGGGAATTGCATTGAATTAATAGATTGCTTTTGGCAGTATGGTCATTTTCACAGTATTGATTCTACCCATCCATGAGCATGGGAGGTGTCTCCATTTGTTTGTGTCATCTATGGTCTTTCAGCAGTGTTTTGCAGTTTTGAAAACCTATAGAGGTCTTTCACCTCCCTGGTTAGGTATATTCCTAAGTATTTTATTTATTTTATTTTATTTTTGTAACTATTTTAAAAGGGGTTGAGTTCTTGATTTGATTCTCAGCTTGGTCGCTATTGGTGTATAGCAGAGCTAATGATTTGTGCACATTAATACTGTATGCTAAAACTTTGTTGAATTCATTTACCAGTTCTAGGAGCTTTTTGGCAGAGTCTTTAGGGTTTTCTAGGTACTCAGTCATATTGTCAGCAAACAGCAACAGTTTGATTTCCTCTTTACCAATTTGGATGCCCTTCATTTTTTTTCTCTTTTCTGATTGCTCTGGCTAGAACTTCCAATACTATGTTGAATAGACATGGTGTGAGTGGGCAACCTTTTCTTGTTCCAGTTCTCAGGCGGAATGATTTCAATTTTTCCCCATTTAGTATTACGTTGGCTGTGGGTTTGTCATAGATGGCTTTTACTACATTTAGGTATATCTTCTGTGTTGATTTTGCTGAGTATTTTAATCATAAAAAATGCTGGATATTGTCAAATGCTTTTTCTGCATCTATTGAGATGATCATGTGCTTTTTGTTTTTAATTCTGGTTATGTGGTGTATTACATTTATTGTCTTGCATATGTTAAAACATCTCTGTATCCCTTGTATGAAACCCACTTAATCATGGTGAATAATATTTTTGACACATTTTTGGATTTGGTTAGCTAGTATTTTGTTAAGGGTTTTTGCATCTGTATTCATTAGTTGTTGTTATATCCTTACTGGTTTTGGTATTAAGGTGATACTGGCTTCACATAATAATTTAGGAAGGATTTTCTCCTTCTCTATCTTGTGGAATAGTGTCAATAGAATTGGTACCAATTCCTTTTGGAATGTCTGATAGAATTAGGCTGCAAATTTGTCTGGTTCTTGACATTGATTTGTTGGTAATTTTGTTTTATTACCATTTCAATTTCACTGTTTGCTATTGGCATATTCAGAGTTTCTATTTCTTCCTAGTTTAATCTATGAGGGTTATGTATTTCCAGGAATTTATCCATCTCCTCTAGGTCTTCTAGTTTATGTGCACAAAGGTGTTTGTAATAGCCTTGAGTGATCTTTTGTATTTCTTTGGTGTTTGTTGGAATATTTCCCGTTTCAGAAGTTTTGATAGGTTGTGTCACTATTATCACTCAGTTCAAGGAATTTTACAATTTCTACTTTGATTTCATTGTTGACCAAAAGATTATTCTGGAACAGGTCATTTAATTTTCCTGTATTTGCATGGTTTTGAGTTTTTTTGTTTGTTTGTTTGTTTGTTTGTTTTGAGATGATTTCCAATTTTATTCTACTGTGGTCTGAGAGAGTACTTGCTATAATTTTGATTTTCTTAAATTTATTGAGACTTGTTTTGTGGCCGATCATATCGTTTATCTTGGAGAGTGTTCCATGTGATGATGAACAGAATGTATATTCTGCAGTTGTTAGGCATAATGTTCTTTAAATATCTGTTAAATTCTTTTTTTCTAGGGGATAGTTTATATCAACAATTTTTTATTGACTTGCTGTCTTGATGACCTACCTGGTGTTATCAGTGGAATATTGAAGTCCCCCACTATTATTTTATTGCCATCTATCTCATTTCTTGGTCAAGTAGTAATTATTTTATAAATTTGGGAGCGCTAGTGTTAGGTGCATATATATTCAGAATTGCTATATTTTTCTGGTGGAAAGGTCCTTTTATCATTTTATAATATCCCTCTTTGTCTTTTTTTGACTGCTGTTGCATTAAAGTTTGTTTTGTCTGATACAAGAATAGCTACTCCTGCTTGCTTTTGGTGTCTATTTGCATGTAATATCTTTTTCCATCATTTTACTTCAAGTTTATGTGAGTCCTTATGTGTTAGGTGAGTCTCTTGAAGACAGCTGATAATTAGTTGGTGAGTTCTTATCTATTCTGCCATTCTATATATTTTAAGTGGAGCATTTAGGGCATTTACATTCACAATATTGAGATGTGAGATACTATTTTATGTATTGTGCTATTTGTTGCCAGAATACCTTGTGGGCTTTTTTTTTTTTTTTTTTGTAATTGTATTTTTGCTTTATAAACCCTGTGATATTTATGCTTTAGGAGGTTCTATATTTTGGTGTATTTTGAATATTTGTTTTAAGATTTAGAGCTCCTTTTGGTAGTCTTGTATTGCTGACTCGGTAGTGGAAAATTCTCTCAGCATTTGTGTTTCTGTAAAAGACTATCTTTCCTTCATTTATGAGGCTTAGTTTCACTGGATACAAAATTCTTGACTGATAATTGTTTTGTTTAAGGAGGCTGAAGATAGGGCCCCAATCCCTTCTAGCCTGCAGGGTTTCTGCTGATAAATATGCTGTTAATCTGATAGGTTTTGTAATAGTTGTTTTAAATTTCCCCTCAGTTCTAAGATAGGTGCTATGTCCAAGTTTAGTTCTAATGATTGTTTACAATATGTTTTTACCAATCGGGAGGAGTGATAATTGCCTGCTTCTCCCCACAAGCTCACAGATCATGGCTTCCTTTTTTTTTTTTTTTTCGTGAACAAAAGAAGTTGGATCTAGAGGAAGTTTCTTGCTTCTCCCACATGATATTGGCTGTTTTCCTTTCTCAAGCCTGCACCATGATAGAAATTTCTCAGGGCTTTCTTCAATTATTTTATGAATGCTTAGTGGAGTTAGTGGAGAAAGACCTTGAAATGTATAGATTCCCCCAGTTTTCATAACTCCAAATTTTTAGAGTGTCTTCTGAATTTGGCATTTAAAGATTGTCAGCTCTTCTTGTTCAACTCTTTTTATTGGTATCTGGTCTTGTCTACTAAAGCAAACGAATGCTTTTTCTCTCTTTCTTCTTTCAACGTATCTTGGGGCAGTTGTCCTTCCACTCCACCTCTGTTTTGAATACAGTAAAAGTCATGATATTAACTATGAGAACAAAACTACTTCTAGCTTTCTACATCTTGAACATGAAGCCAGATACCATGAATTTTGAAAATAAAATGGGAAAACAACAACAACCACAACCACCATGATGATAAATTTTATCCTTACAAAAGGAGTGCTGTTCTAAGTGCTTTAACTTCATTGTCTCATTTATTATAATTGTAACAGTATAAAGTAGGTATTCTTATATTTTCCAGACAAAGTCTAGGGTACATATTGAGGGTATTGTATTTACCCAAATTGCTACACAAAAAGTAAAAATTTAAGCCAAATGCTGACCCACAGTTCATACCAGTAAGCATTAAACATGTTTTGTTTCTATCATATGAGGGAGCAAATGAAAGCATCTAACATGTCTCACAACGTTCATGGCTGTACTTGGTAGATGCTCAGGAAACATTTTCCTCCTTTCTCTTCTATTCTTTGTTTCAAGTTCTTGCTGACATTTATTGTCATCTCAAGAATACCGAAGTCCATTAAAAACAATTCTTGTTCTTTTTGCAAGCCTTTGCACAGTGTTTTTTTTTTTTTTTTTTTTTAACACTATCACATTGTTTGTGACACATTTTATTCAGCAGCTTGAGCATTTTAGTTCGCAAATAGAATCTGAGTTGCTATTATTTTTCCCCTACTTAGGGAAAAATAAACTTTCCAACCTGTGTTTATTTTTAGAGGTTAATAAGCGGATTGAGTGGTGAGTGGTGATGCTTACTTTTTGTGGTTACTGTGCCCAGAGCTGAAGCTTCCGGCCACTTAGGAAAGCATCCAATGTTAGTGTATGCTATTTCCCCTTTTGAAGGTAAGAAATGAGTACAGAAGCAACAGAGAAATAAATAATGTGAGAGTATTTATAGGAGCTACACTATGCAATTTTGACCCAAGTTATTTCCCAGAACAGCAGCTCAATCATACACTGATGATTTATAAAGGCTTAGATTGGCCTCTTGAAACCACAAATCTGTTACACTGATATCTTTAATTTCCTTTTGTTCTGTCCTAGGCTAACCCTATCATTGTCAAGCACCAACTGGCCACAGAGAGAGAAATCAAGGTGGGAGCTTTCAATTTAACCAGAAACTATATTCAGAGGCCCCTCTTGATCTAATCAGAATTTCAGACATTTTCTGTCAGAAGAAGGCTTTGTCTTCATATCTTGTCATGTTAAAAGACACTTAAAGCTCTTATTAGAAAACAGTTCAATTTTAACCTTTTGAGACACAATGGTCTTTGATTAATTAATAAGCTAATGGACTCCAATCATTTTTTAATTCACTTTGACAATCAGTGCATGGACATCTGATTTTGATTTGAATGGCTTATCTCATAAAGACGCCAGTCTCTGTGGTTACCCTTTTTGTTTCAGAACAGTCCTATTTTATGCATTTTCCTTCTTAATATCTCACATTAAAAAAAAATTAGGACCAGGAGCAAGAATTTCTTACCTAAAAGTAATTTGCCCAAATCTAAATAATTATTTCATATACATTCTACATTTATTTTATGTAAAATAAAAGGATAATTTAATAGTTTTAGGAACAATCCTGTGGGAGGTAGAATTCCAAGGTGACCCCATGTGACACTCATCTTTATATAATAATCTCTTCCTCTTGTGAGAATAGAACCTATGAATATTATAAAATGTCATATCTGTGATTATGTTACTGTTATAGAGTGTATTTTTTGTCTCCACCAAAATTCATTTGTGGCACTTCTTACTACCAATGTGATGGTATTAAGAGGCAGGTCTTTTGAGAGGTGCCTAGGTCATGAGGACCACTGACGAACTAGGAAGCAGGGCTTCATCAGATACCTGATTTTCTGGTGCCTTGATCTTGTCTTTCTTAGGCTCCAGAATTGTGAGAAATATATTTCCGCTGATCATAAGTCATCTAGTTTATGGCACATTCCTATAGCAGCCTGTACAAAGACAGATACCTTCTGTGGCAAAAGGGGTTTGAAAATACAATAATGGGCCAGGTGCGGTTGCTCACGCCTGTAACACCAGCACTTTGGGAGGCCGAGGAGGGCAGATCACGAGGTCAAGAGATGGAGAACATCCTGGCTAACACAGTGAAACCCCAACTCTACTAAAAAAGTACAAAAAATTAGCCGGACGTGGTGGCAGGCACCTGCAGTCCCAGCTACTAGGGAGGCTGAAGCAGGACAATGGCATGAACCCGGGAGGCAGAGCTTACAGTGAGCCGAGATTGTGCCACTGCACTCCAGCCTGGGCGACAGAGCGAGACTCTGCCAAAAACAACAACAACAACAATGACGACGACAACAACAACAAACAAAACAACAACAACAACAAAAATGAAAAAAGAAAAGAAAAGAAAATACAGTAATGCCCCAAGCTACTTGACCTTAAGATCGGAAGATTATCTGGGTGGGACTGACCTGATCATATCCTTTTAAATCTGGGTCTAGAAGGCAGAGATGGAGGAATTCAGAGACTCAAAGCAAAAGAAAGATTTGATGTGCCATCACTGGCTTGAAAATTGAAGGTGTTACATAGCAGGGAATGCAAACAGCCTCTAGCTGAGAGTAGCCCCTGAATGACAACCAGCAAGGATATGGAAAAAACACACTGAATTTAATTCAAGGAAATTAACTCTGCCAGAAAATATGAACTCAAATTTAGAATTTTCTCCAGAGCCTTTAGACAAGAACTCAACTTCACTGACATCTCTATTTCAGTGTTGTGATACCATGAGCAGAGAACCTAGTCACATCATATTAGATTTCTGATCTACACAACTTTGAGCTAATAAATGGGTGTTGGTAGGCCAGGCGTGATGGTTCACACCCGTAATCACAGAACTTTGGGAGGCCAAGGCGGGAGGCTTGCTTGAGCCCAGGAGTCATGTCCAGTAGGGGCAACATGGCAAGATCACCATCTCTATAAATAAATAAGGGTTATTTTATGTTGCTATACTTGTGGTAAATTGTTATGCATAATAGAAAACGGATACATCTCTATTCTGCTGGTGTTATGCTGAATATTCATTTGCCTCATGCTCTTCCTACAACTAATGATATTCACATTTTTGTTACCTAGAAATTTAATTATTTAAAATAAAAATGCACTCATTAAAGTAAGTCAAATAGCTGTCACACAAGTGATAGATTTACTTCGCAGAGGGATTCATTCAGTGTTTAAAGACTTATATTTTGTCCATATCTTAATAAACATGCTATTGCATACTTTCTATTCTGTAAGGATCAAAATTAGATTATAAAGGAGAATAAGTTGAGAAGTAAAAGCTGAAAGATTCATAAGTAAGAAATATACATAAATAAACGTGTAAAACAAACTAAAGAGACACAAAGCAGTGTAGTCTGAGCTCACTAACTCTTAATTATGTTCATTTGAAGAAATAGAAGCAGTGAGTGAGTTTACTTTGATTCCCCAGAGGAAGTGGGTAAGATTAAGTACTGGATTGACTCTGTTACTTTAAACCTTGAGATAAAAAAAGACCCACAGAAGTTTTTGCTCATTAGAGGGGATTTTAAGAAAAGTCTGTCTTTCAAGTACTCTAGAGAAAATGGGCAGCTATCATAAGAAATCAACTTTTGTTACATTTAACCCTTGGAATTCCAGAGTTGTTAGTTACCACAGCCTCAACTGAATCTGTCCTGACTGACCTAAATATATTCATACTCCAGTCTTCTTCGTTTTTATGCGACACAAATTCATTCTTGCAGTTTCTTATGTGAAAAATATTAAAATTATCCTTGACCCTTCTTTTTCTCTCTTTCATCACTGAATATTCAACATGAAATCTATAACTAAGCTTGTTGTTTCTATCTCCAAAATGTATTTGCTTCTCACCATTACTGTTCCACCATGACCTAAACATATGAGCCCAATGGTTACAGAATCTTTGGGGTGTCATTTTTCTGGCCAGGAACCTCTGTGGCTGGTGGCTTCTTTTCCCAAGTTTTTCTTGGGCCCACTGGGCTCATTCTTCCCACTCAGCCTGACAGACTGCTCTCTGCTCATGCTACCAGCCTGGATACCACCTCAGCCAATGTAGACTACATGGAGTGGTAAGGGATGTGTGATCAAGTGTGGGGTCTGGCCACTGTGCAGTCAGACATGCTGGCTACTGCAGCAGGGCAGGCAGTTCCAGGTGCCAGCATGGGCGCTTGCTCTCCCTGAAGCTGCTGCTGGACCAGACACACCACAAGCAGCTTCCACGGCTGGCACCAGGGAACATGGTGGTGTCTGGAAACTTGGAGATACCAGCAACCACAGGACCCCAAAAAGGGATTCACAGCTCTGGATCAGGGAGGTCCCAGATCTGGGATCCCCAGTGGACCACAGCTTTTCTTTCCTTCTCTTTTCCCAAAATGTGGCAAGCAAGGGGCATGTCTCAGCCCTGTTCATGTTACTGTTCTTTTAGCCTCACTCAGTGAGTCCAAAGTTATTGTCCTGTGCCCAGGAAGAATGAGGTATGCAGAAAAGTGGAGCGTAAGCAAGACAAAGAGGAGCTTTATTGAGCAATAGAATAGCTCAGAGGAGACCCGCAGTAGGTAGCTCCTTTCTGCAGCCAGGGTGTCTTGAAAAATTTTCAGTTCGTAGCAGAGAGGAGACCCTGGAATGGGAAGCTCCTTTCTGCAGGCAGTTGTCCCATCATCTCTGCACCTCTCGGCTGAGAGGAGGCCTTGGAGTGGGTTGCTCCTCTCTGCAGGTAGGTCCTCCCATCATCTCCTCAGCTTTCAGCAGAGAGGAGGCCCTGTAGTGAGTTGTTCCTCTCTGCAGCTGGTCATCGTGATATCTCTGCAGATCTCAGCAGAAAGAAGGCCCTGGAGCGGGTTACATCCTCTGCAGGCAGGTTGTCCCATCATCTTCTCAGCTCTCATCAAAGACGAGGCCCTGGAGTGTGTAGCTCTTCTCTGCAGGTGATCGTCCCAAGGTCTACTCTGCTCTGGCTGAGTCCTTGAGTCTGGGAGTGGAGGAGTTGCATCATTATTGTCACGGACGGCCATGGATGGGCCCGGAAAAAGTGACCACAAGTTCCCACTCTAGTTAGGGACTGACAGCCCAGCCCCCAGCCTACAGGCCCTCACTGGTCTGAAGGTAGAGCCTCAGCAGGAACCTGCCCCCTTCCAACCAGAACCCTGTTTGCCTCCATCCATGGGTCCAGAGGCCAGTACCAAGCTGCCCTCAGCACCCGATCGGCTCCCTCCTACCACGCTTGTTGGAGCCCAAAGTCCAGAAGGAGGTGAGGCAGCAGGGGCCTGGCATGTCCATGCTGTCCCAGCACTGAGGGGTGGCACAGGCCAGAGTGTATTGCTGCCTAAAGCCTGGCTGTTGGGAGTGTCAGGCTCAGCAGTCATCCCAATGTGGGGCCGACCCCAGGCAGCCCTGCACAGAACCTCCTCCCAAGGCACAGGAACTTTGCACCCTGGTGTGGGTTGGTGCAGTGGCTGCACCAATGGCCAGGTCCCTAAAGCGGGAACCACTCCTACTTCCTGCCCCAAGGGTTCAAGCACAGCCCAGCTCCACGCCCCAGGCTTGGCCCCTGCGTTTTGTGTGCAAGTGCTGCACTGGCCCAGGTCCAGCTTTGCCTCAGGGCCCCTTTCTGTTTAACTCGCTGCTCTGCCACCAGGGGGCGACGGAGGCCAGTCCCGTGCTGGCAGCCCTCAGGCCTTGTGCTCTTGCTGCAGTGGCTGGTATGGTGGCAGTGGGAGCTCCAGACAGTCTTCTGCTGCCGTCACAATTGTTACATTAGCTTTCAAATTGCTTTTCGTAAAAACTGGCTAGGTATCTTCCCCGATAAAGGATATATTTGGTTAGATAGTCTATTGTAAATAGACTAATAGACTTAATAGACATAGACCTAAAAGAAGGAGAAGCTACTTGGGATGTGAGAAAGCACCTCAATTCAAGTAGTTTCAAAATAGGAGGCAAATGACTTATGCTTGCTCTCCAGGTAAACTCAGTAGACATAAAATCAATTTTATTAAAATAAGTTATTTTAAAGAAGATATAAATGTGTAAGGAGAAGGGCAAAAAGAACCCTTTGGGTTTGGATTAAATTTAGAAATGTCAGCATTATTTTATGATTCAATCAATATATATTTTCTAAGGGCTGAATGCTGTGAAAGGATTGAGATGTAAATGGCACGTCAAAAGAATGAGCATGTTTAGCACACTGATTTATTTTAAGATATTGTCTCCCACTGTAAGGGACCAGACTTCCTGGACAAATGGCCACTTCTAGGATTAAATGAGAGAAAAAAAAAAAACAGAAAACCCAAAATACATTATTGTGCCAAAGAAAAAGCAGAACTCAAAACCTAGTGAAAACATATCAAAAGGATACAGGAGCCAACTTGAATTGGTTCCCACTGGCCAACAGGAGCAATATGAGCCTTGTAATAAGTCATGACAGTGACAGAGAATGACATATATAAAATATAAGACGTGTCCCATAAAATATTTCAAGATATATTCCTTGAATTACATGGAATCACACCCAGATAATTCAACTGAAAAGACTTCAGTGGAAAAACTACCTAGGAATTATGAGTAAGTCTGACGCAACAAAAATGAGATTCCAAGGTGCCAGGAGTCAACAGCAGTAGAGTTTAATAGGGCCGGATGAGGATCTTACTACGTACCTGGTATTGGGTGAGGACTTGAACTGTGGAGTTGGAACTATTGAGATTTGCTGGAGTTCACAAGATCCTTGAAGCAGTGAGTGAGTAAGGATATCTATATTCTTTTACCCACAATATCTTGTTGCTGTCTCCTTTTGTCTGAACTTACAGGAGTGTCCAGGTGATGCATCTACATGAGTCTGCCACATATAGAAGAGCTGGGCAGAAACAGAATCTGGCAGAGCCAATATATGAAGCACTAGCACAATGGCATCTCTCTCCATAAATTCCAACAAGCTGGAAATAACAGTTTAGCACAGTTCCAGGATTTTATTAGAATGCTTTAAGTCACCTTAATTCTATTTTATAGTTATTTCCATTACTTACAGTCCTGAAATGTGACAAATATCTATCATTTGTCATTGTATTGGCATACATAGTTCTTTCATTTGTTCAAATCTATTTTATAACAGCTATTTGATTTTAAGGAATTTTCTGAGGGTCTTCAGTCTAACGTTGCAAGAATACCAATAGATCTCAGATTCCTCTCTCACCTCATGATATCTTTTCCCTTCTTTTCATGAGACACAAAAAGTGAAACACAGAGAGAAAGGGTGATAAAGCTGAAGGCACTAACATTTCAAAAGCAGTTCAGTCACAATTTCTACTTTACTCTTGGATAAATTTGAAATACTCATTTGCATTATTATTTTTCCTTCTCAATCTATTATTTTCATAAGCATGAAAACATATTTTAACATCACTCATCTTAAAGCAGAAGAAAGGGGAAGAAAAGTCATCATTTGAACTCATTCTTCCTCCACGGATTTCCTCCATTATATCAAAACTTCAAATCACTATCACAACTTCCTGTCCTCCAAATCTCCAAAAAAACAGTCATCAGGTAAGGTTTTTTTATCACTTTGCAGAAATTTTTTTTTTAAAGTTATCAGTAATCTCTATGCTACTCAATCATTGGTCAAGTTTAATTTCATAATTAGCAGCATTAGGCATAAATGATCATTCAATTCTTTCTTAATTATTCCTTCTCTTGTATTCTGGGGTATCATTTTCTTTTGGTTTTTCTCCTATCTTGGTCAGTGAGATTACTTTCTCAGTTTTCTTTGCTTCTTTCTCACCTTGCTGCCTACTCAAATTTGTTTGACCTGTCGCTTGAGCTTTTTACTTTCTTTTTCTATCTACATTTAATTCCCAAGATTATGTCTACAAACTTTAAATTCTAACCCAGATGACTCTTCTGAACTACTTATTTATTTATTTATTTATTTAAGACAGAGTCTCATTCTGTCACCCAGGCTAGATGCAAACTCCACCTCCCAGCTTCAAGTTACTTTTGTGCCTCAGTCGCTGGAGTAGCTGGGATTATAGGCATGCACCGCACCCCCGGATAATTTTTTTTGTGTGTGTATTTTTAGTAGAGATAAGGTTTCACCCTGTTGGTGAGGCTGTTTTCGAACTCCTGACCTCAAGTGATCCACCAGCCTCAGTCTCCCAAAGTGCTGGGATTATAGGCATGAGCCACTGCCCACAGTCACGATCTCCTGAATTCTATACCCAAATAGACAACTCTGTATTTGGCATCATTACTTTGATGCCTAATAAGAATTACAAACTTGGCATGTTTAAATATAAATGTATTCTGATGTAGCCTAAGTCATTAAACAAATATCTCCAGTTTTCTGACACCTGGTAAAATAACACCCGTAGACCCCTTTTGAATATAAATGTAGAAAGTGCATTTGCTATGGCAAATGAGGTAGAAGTTATGAGTTTTGCTTTAAGATTTAGCGCACGATCCAGTATGTTTCCTGACCTGTGCCACAGGGATCATTCAAACGCTCATCAGTGTGCAGCCTTCCTCAGCCTGCGTCTACAAGTACGTATGACAAGCAGAACTTTTGCTTGTTGATTTTCTTGAGACATGTGTCATAGCCTGAAATGAATCTTTATTGTTTTTAGCACCTGAGATTTTGAAGTTGCTTGTTATCACAACACAACTTAACCTAATCTGACAAATATAACTTTCTGAATGTGCTCTTTCTCTAGTTTTTTATGATTTTAGTCTGTTGCAACTTTACTCTTCTAGGTAGACCTAAAATTGTGAAATTATCCTAGACTCCTCTTTTGCTGATATTGCACATCTATCAATCACCAAATATTGTTGTCTCTATCTTCAAAATGTATCTACTTCTCACCATTCACTCTTTGAACCTACCTTAAGGAACTATAGAATATACTATTCTTGACTGGATTTTTACAGTAGCCTCCAACTGTTTTTCACATCCTTTCCTTGTTCTCAACTGAGTAGCCATAATGAATCTTGTAAAGATAGATTATATAGTTCCACTCACTGATCAAAATCTTCCAATCACTTCCTGTCTTAACCAGTGGAAAGCCAAATTACTGCAAAACCTTTAAGGTCTGGCCTCTCTAACTTCACAGGCCCTCATCCCCAGTATGCTAGCCTTCTTGCTATTCCTTTAGCATGAGCCAAATATGTTGTCCTCTCCAGGTATTTTTCCTTACCAAATCCTCTATCTAATGTATTTTTCTAAACCATTTCTTTAATTTGGTACTCATCAGTGTATCTTCCAACATCTATAAACAGCAATTTCTTCCACTTCCAGAACCTCCTATGTTCTTACCTCCATTTATTTTCTTCTTAACTCCATTTATTTTCTTCCATGGCATTTATATAGCCTGAACCTTATTTATTTATGTATTTACTTTTTTATTGTCTCTTTCATTTACTACAGTATAAACTTTCTCAGAATAGGGCAATGACTGGCACATAGTACAAGCTTGATAAATAAATGGTGAATTAAAGGTAAATAATTTATTTGAATTTGTTAACAGCAGGAATGGAAAATAAATTTACTCTCAGAGGTCATTTATTGTCTATTGGTTGTGATTATCTTAGGATTTGTGCAGTGGATACAGAAGTCACATCTTGGCTCAGTGGAAAGTGTGTCATGATTACTTAGAGGTATCTTCCATAACTTCAGGACAGTTGATATTTGCCAGTCTCTAAAATTTCTCACACAGAAGTGAAACGTGTAACCTTTGCATTAAAACTTAACTCTGATTTCTGATCAGAGATTTTAAGAGCTTTGCCACTCATAGTGGTGGTGGTGGTGGTGGTGGTAAAAGCAGAAGGGATATTAATTACTGACTTGATACACTTAAGAACTTCCAAAATCACTGTGGTGACCTTAGAACCCCATTTCCTCACGTATTCAGCTTCTTTCTTTCTTTCTCTTTTCATGATTTTCTCTTCTTTTGCTCTGCTTTCCTATATTTCTTACTCCCCCGCCTACATTTTTGTCTTTTCTATTAAGTCATTTGGTTGCATTCCCAGATACTATTTAGCCCACTGACAGTAATATCAACTAATGATATTTTCCCTTCTGTTCTCTTTAAAGTATGAATGATCTAATTGCCACTCATCATCAACAAATTAATTTCAAAATGATGCAATATTCTCAGACTAATATTGCATGCCAACGCACTTCTGTCCTAAAGTAAGGCATCAAAATTATCTAATGGAATTCCAAGACTACCTTTTATGTGTGCTAGCACAGTTCTTTGCATAAAGAGATAAACATTTGTTGAATAAATGTTGTAAATAATTTGTGGCTAGCTGCTCTATCCCAATCGTTTTCTGTGGACTGCAACACATTTTAAAAGAAATTTTATGCAAAACAAAACAAAACAAAAAAAAAGAATTTTGATCAAACTGTGTCAGAAACTTAGGTCTTATACAATCATAGAATTATGGTTTTGAGGCCCATACATACTTAATCAGTGCATATTGCCTCTTTATTTTAGCCTCTCCTTAGCATCAGGTAGTCTGAGATCTTAAAATGGTCAAATAGCACAGTTTTACAATTATATAAATCATATCCTACATTAACATCAAGGGCAAATATCGAGTGAGAATTATCAAAAATGATCCTTTCTGAAACTATAGAAGTAACATGCTGTTTTTAGTAATTTTTAAAATTTTTTATAAGAAAATATTTTTGAAATATTGGAAAATTATTTTGTGTATCTAAAAGTGAGAAAAAAGCAAAACAAAAATTCTTGTAAATGTAAAATAATCACACCATTTTATATCAACATTCCCAGTATCAGTTACTACATTAAACTAGTTCAAGTGTATATCAATTCATTCCTTATTAATATTCAAACTCTCTCAATGTTAAATCTGTAGAAATGCTAGGGATACAACAATTAGTAAGATCTTATCTTGGCCCTTAAGAAATCTACAGTCTGGCAGAGAATAAAACATGTAAACCAATATTCCAGCAAAATATTTTAAAGTTCCAAGACTTGACAGGAACCAGTCTGGGGAAAGCACAAATTTTATTAAGAAGAAATTGATTTAATTTAAATTTCATTCTACTCGCGACTCCAATTTCAATATTTAATTCAACCCCAATACTTTATATATGAATTTTTCCTTGTATAGTTTGGTTTGCTTTTATTTTAAGCCACTCAGAGCCATGAATTTTCTTTTCTTTTCTTTTTTTTTTTTTTTTTTTTTTTGAGACGGAGTCTCGCTCTGTCCCCCAGGCTGGAGTGCAGTGGCCACATCTCAGCTCACTGCAAGCTCCGCCTCCCGGGTTCACGTGATTCTCCTGCCTCAGCCTCCGGAGTAGCTGGGACTACAGGCGCCCGCCATCTCGCCCGGCTAGTTTTTTGTATTTTTTAAGTAGAAACGGGGTTTCACCGGGTTAGCCAGGATGCTCTCGATCTGCTGACCTCATGATCCGCCCCTCTCGGTCTCCCAAAGTGCTGGGATTACAGGCTTGAGCCACCGCGCCCGGCCGAATTTTCTTACTTTTTTATGCGTATATAAAGTAAGCTCTGTTTTCAGAATACTTCAAGGAATAAATAAACTGATTATTTTGACTACCACAACAAAGCTGTAGCTAATCAACTAGGCTTGATTGCTCTTGAAAGTCCATTCTCTAAAGTTAGGGAAAGTTCTCCTATATTTGTAAAATGGTCATGTAATTTAGAGACTTAAGTATGATTATAAAAGAACATTAGTTTAACCAAGTACCTACAAAATGTTGCAAATAGACTTTGAACACAAACAAAACATAATCCACAAATGGGAAAATAAAAAAGCGTGGGAAATGGAAAAATCCAAAACTTTGAATGTAAAGAAAGATGTATTTTTGCACTTCAGCGTGAATATAAAATAAATATGCATAAGACCGTAAGTGTAATATAGACATATAGTCATTTTACTAAGAATAGATTTGTTTTCAAAACTTATACAAGTTGAAATGGATATAGCTTTTCTGTGATAAACTATAGTCTAGTCCTAGCATTGACATCTAAAGACCTAAGTTCAATATATCAGATTTCGTGCTAGCCATCTTGTACTGGAAAAGTTGTTTACGATCTGAAAATGTTAATGCTCTTGCTTTAGAGTACAAATGTTTTACCTCTGACAGCACTGTTTCAAATCCAAATGAAATCATGTATATAAAACCATTATATACTTTTTTAAAATAAGATAGTTCTTGAAATATAAGGATGGATGTTTTTTCCTATTTTTTAAAATCAGAATAATACAAATTTTATATTGTTCTTTTCTACTTTTACATTGTGTTATTAAATGTTCAGCAAGACTTTTCTGGCTCCATGTTATTCTATATGATGGTTGCATTACGTTTTCCTTAAATATTCCATTATTACTAAATATTTATATTGTTTTCAATTATTCAGTTTATATATAATGTTCTTCCAAACATTCTTTTTCTGGAGACTGTGTACATCTTTGATTTTATTTTCCTTCTAAAAAATTAACAGATGAATTACTAAATGAAGAGATTATTTTTAAGGTTTTTGTTACAGATTGACAAATTGCTTCTAAGAATGGTATTATGGATTTATAGTAAATGTATCTTAAATTCACTTGCTATACACATACATTTTTAGAAGTAGGGTGGCAGACAACTTAGCAGACAGGTTGTATTCTTTGGTGAGTGCCTGAGAAATGGCGTTTTATATTTTGAAAATATTTTACCTTTCTATAACCAGAATGACTCCTGGCTTATAACAGGGAGTCAATAAATATTTGATAAATATTGGATAAATAAAAGAAGAGACATACATTTTGGAAATCAGACAAAACAACTGTGTGGCTGAACATTTGAAAGCCTGATGAGAGTAATTGTCCTGATGGAAGAGCAGTTTCCTATCATGTCAAGGCAGGTTTGAGTGCCTCCATGGGCAAAGTGCAAACTTCTTCAGACACATGTACACATTGAATTTTTAATCTATTGAGAATATAAGTATAAAAATTAAAAGAAAATAAAATTCCCATAACCTTTGGGCAATGATAGACAAAAAAAAAAAAAGACTTGGAACTGTACTCTGCTTGCTAATGGAATTTCACCTCATAGAAGAGCTTGTACTAGTCCATTCTCACCCTGCTATGAAGAAATACTCGAGACTGGGTAATTTATAAAGGAAAGAGATTTAATTGGCTCACAGTTTCTCATTGCTGGGGAGGCCTCAGGAAACTTACAATCGTGGTGGAGAAGGAGGTGCCTTCTTCACAGGGTGGCAACATGGAGTGACTGCAGGTAGAGGTAATGCCAGACACTTACAAAAACATCAGATCTCATGAGAACTTATGCACTATCATGAAAACAGCAATAGCATTAGGAGATATACCTAATGTAAATGATGAGTTAATAGGTGTAGCACACCAACATGGCACATGTATACACATATGTAACAAACCTACACATTATGCACATGTACCCTAGAACATAAAGTATAACAAAAAATAGTAATAATTAAATGTAAAAAAAAAAAAAAAAGAAAGAAAGAAAATAGCATGGGGTGAACCACCTCCATTATCTGATTACCTCTACCTCTTTCTGCTCTTGACACATGAGGATTATGGGGTTTACAATTCAAGATGAGACTTTTGGTGGGGACACTGCTAAACGACATCAGCCCTACAATACATTCTATCATAACATGGCATAGCCTAGTGGTAAAACCGTGAACTTCTGAGCCAGAATGTCTGGTTTCAGGTATTTGCTCTACCCCTTGGTTGCTGCTATTAGGTTTCAATGTCATTAAATGTGCTTCTAAACCACTTGTATATGTTATGTGCTAAGAGTAATACATTAGAAAATTTGATGTAAAACTGAATCATTCGCAGGAGCAAGCAAAAGACAAATTAGAGTAAGATTTAAAGGAAATATGCATGAATTATATAAATAACCAAAAATGTCTCAATAATTTTTTTCAAAGCTATGTCCTCAACATTAATCTAGGTATTGTAGTAAAACAGTGAATAAGACAGATAAAAATCTTTGCCCTCATAATTCCTATATTCTAGTCAATGAAGACATATAAAAAGATATAAATTTTTAAAAAATAAATAGATGATAGGTAAATAGTTTATTAGGGTTCTCCAAAGGAATAGAACCAATAGAATGTATAAGTACGTAGAAAGAGATTTACTGTAAGGAATTGGCTCATGTGATAATGGAGGCTGAGTATCTTGATTTGCAGTTGACAAGCTGGACATTCAAAAGGAACACTAGTGTAGTTACAGCCCAAAGGTCCGCAGGCTCAAGATGCTGGAAAAGCTGATGTTTAAGTTCAAGTCTGAAGGCAGGAAAAAAAAAATAACAAAAACAAACAAACAAGCAAACAATGTCCCATAGCCAAAGGTAGTCAGACAGAAAAAAATTTCTCTTCTTTGGCACAAGGTTATTGTTTTTGTTCTATTCAGGTATTCAAATGATTGGATGAGGCCTAGTCACATTCAGGAGGGCAATGTACTTTCCTAAAATGTTATTATTATCCCAAAACATCTTCATAGAACCACCCAACATAATGTCTAATCAAATATCTGGGTACATCATGGCCCAGTCAACACATAAAATTAACCATGACAGGTAGATTTATAGATAAGTAGATAGATTAATTTATGAAGTGCTAGAAAGTGATAACTTGTTTGAAAAAAAAGTAAACCAAAGTGGAGAAATTGGAAATGGCAAGGAGATGAGGATGCAATTTTAAGTCACCTTACTGATAAAATGATATTTAAAAAGACTTGAATGAGATAAGGGCATAAGTCATACATACATATGCATAAAAGCATTCCAGGCAGAGGATACAGCTAATGCAAAGGCATTGAGATTGCAGTATATTTTCTGAGTTTGATAAACAACCAAAAGGTCACTGTGGCTGCAAAGAAACGAAGAGGAGGTGAGGATGGCAATGAAAGGAAAGGCAGGTGAATGTGACCATGTAGTCAGTCCCTTGTAGGCCATTATAAGGACTTTTGCTTGACTTGAGTGAACGCATAATCATTGCAGGGTTTTGAGTAGAACAGTATCTTAGTTTGATTCATGTTGTGAAAGGATCGCTGCAGTTACTCAGTGGAGCATAAGCTAGGGTGAGATGGTAGGCAAATGTGGAAGAAAAATGCCAGTTGGAGTTTAAATTTATAATATAGTTTGGCTTCATCCCCACCCTAATCTCATTTTGAACTGTAAAAATCCCCAAGTGTCAAGGGTGGGACCTGGTAGAGATAATTGAGTCATTGTTTCCCCAATACTGTATTTATGGTAGTGAATAAGTCTCATGAGATCTGATGGTTTTATAAATGAGAGTCTGCCTGCACAACTTCTCTTGCCTGACACCATGTAAAATGTGCATTTGCTTCTCCTTTGCCTTCTGACATCATTGTGAGGCCTCCCCAGCCATGTGGAACTGAGTCCATTAAATATCTTTTCTTTATAAATTTCCCAGTCTTAAGTATGTATTTATTAGCAGGGAGAGAGCAGACTAACACAGGAATTTGGTATTGCAGAGAGAGGATTGCTGCTGTAAAGATACCTGAAAATATGAAAGTGATGTTAAAACTGCATAACAGGCAGAGATTGGAACGATTTTTGAGGGCTCAGAGGAAGCTAGGATAATGTGGGAAAGTCTTGCATCACATGACTAAAGGTTTAAGAGGATGAAATGGTTTCCTGGGCTGGGCTCAAAGTCTCCCTGCTGTGTGCATACTAGGGACTTGGTGCCCTGTGTCCCAGCTGCTCCAGCTGTGTATAAAAGGGGCTAAGGTACAGCTCAGGCCATGGCTTCAGAGGATGCAAGCCCCAAGTCTTGGCAGCTTCCATGTAGTGTTCAGCCCACAGGTGCACAGAAGTGAAGAATTGAGGTTTGGGAACATCCACCTGGATTCCAGAGGTTATATGGAAATGTCTGGATGTCCAGGCAGAGGTTTCCTGCAGGGGAAGGACACTCATGGAGAATCTCTGCTAGGGTAGTGTGGAAGTGGAATGTGGGGTCAGAGCCCCCACGTAGAGTCCCCACTGGAGCACTGCCTAGTGGAGCTGTAAGAGGAAGGCCACCATCCTCTAGACCGCAGAATGGTAGATTAGCCAGTAACTTCTGCTGCGTGCCTGGAAAAGCTGCAGACACTCAAAAGCAACCCATGAAAGCAGCCAGGAGGCTGCAATCACAGGACACTCCATACATAAAATGAACAAACCGATTGTAACATAAGAAAATTAAATTTTATTTACTTAGTAAAGTAGGGAAGATGTCAAGAGAGACACTTCTAAAATAATGTCGTGTAAGTGAAAGCGAGTGCAGAGGTTTTATTGCTGTGTTTTGGTGTCAGAAGTTCTTAGTATGGACCTCAGAACATAGAGAGTCTTTGTGTTGGCTTATCTCTTAGGGATTGTTAGAAAATCTTTGATGACTATGCAGCCATAAAAAAGGATGAGTTTGCGTCCTTTGTAGGGACATGGATGCAGCTGGAAACCATCATTCTTAGCAAACTATCACAAGAACAGAAAACCAAACACCGCATGTTCTCACTCATAGGTGGGAACTGAACAATGAGATCACTTGGACTCAGGAAGGGGAACATCACACACCGGGGCCTATCATGGGGAGGGGGGAGGGGGGAGGGATTGCATTGGGAGTTATACCTGATGTAAATGACGAGTTGATGGGTGCAGTAGACCAACATGGCACAAGTATACATATGTAACAAACCTGCACGTTATGCACATGTACCCTACAACTTAAAGTATAATAATAATAAATAAATTAAAAATAAATAAATAAATAAAATAAAATAAAATAAAAAAAAAAAAGAAAATCTTTGATGATGAAATCTAAGTTTCCGGGGACAGTGAGCTGAGTATACAAACACTGATTATAACTCTCACAAAGATAAGGAGCAGACAATGATTAGATTTGTTTGACTGCTTTAAAGCTACAAGATTAGGGAAGACACTTTGGCTTCTTTTTAAACATGGATGTTTCTTTTTGCTCAAAAAGAGGTATTTAACCACAACACCAATTATTAGTGATGGTAAATATGACATTATGGCTAGCAAATAGAATAAAATCTATGAGATTATATAATAAGAAATGGCCAAAATATGTAGACTTATGTCTCAAACCTCAAGGCATGTTGAAGATTTATCATTTCAGCTAGGTTATTGATCAGTTTCTGACTTTTTACATATTTGAATAATTGTGATTGTAACAGTGTCTACGCCAATGTGATTTGAAGTTTAAAGAGTTAATCATTGATTGCTCTGAGTAATTTCCTGGTGTAATCTTTGATAGTTTGGGGGTAAAACCCAAAATATAAGATTGAAAGATGGATATAAATAAATCTTGACTGTCTGAAAAATTCTAAGAATTCTCCCATAGACACAAGTTTTATATTTGGTAAACAAATGAAGTCTTGATGTCTATCTGCATAAAACATGGGAGAAAATTACTAAATATAGATGTCCTTTAGTGTGATAGAAGTATTTGTTTTATTTATCTGTTCTTTAGGAAGAAAAAATTTTGTATAGAGATGGAGAATAAGAAAAAATTGTGTGCTAATAAATAGAGTTCCAATATATGTTTCCAACA
Source organism: Theropithecus gelada (assembly GCF_003255815.1). Lineage (NCBI taxonomy): Eukaryota > Metazoa > Chordata > Mammalia > Primates > Cercopithecidae > Theropithecus > Theropithecus gelada. The sequence goes on from NC_037672.1 coordinate 32,231,748, forward strand.
TTACTATGTCTTTTGCTCTTGGGAACAGCACTGTAATTATATTTTTGCCAATAAATTTTGCTGCTTCTTGTCCAATTTTTAGCATGAATGGAAGCTGATATTAATAATGTGGGACTATTTCATTTACCCAAAGTATCTAGTAAAGGCAAATGATCCTCTGAAAAGTATAGGGGAATATATACTAGATTTTAATCCAGAGAAATCAGGTAGTAGATATTAAAAATAACATTTACAGGATACAAAACTGTAGCTAAAATGTATAATAATTGTTTGGTATGCATTTGCAAAGGATAAAGAAGAACTTACTCTTAATGATTATTTGCAATATTTAAAGAAACTCTCCTCAACAAGTGCAAGAAATAAGAATTAAGTTATCAGCAATTTAAAACCATGGTCTCAGTCTGGTTTTGCTGCTATAACAGCACACTTGAGACTGGATAATTTATAATAAAAGGAAATGTATTAGCTCACAGTTCTAGAAGATGGAAAGTCCAAGATCGACAGGCTTGCAACCGGCAAGGGCCTTCTTGCTGTGTCATCCTACGGCAGCTAGGTGGAAGAGCAAGAGAGAAAGAGACAGAGAGAAAGGAAGCTAAATTGGCCTTTTTATAATAAACATACTCTTACAATAACAGCATTAATCAAATCATAAAGGCAAAACCCTCCTGGCCCAATCACTTCTCAAAAATCCCGGGTCCTGACACTGTCACAATGCCAATCAAACTTTAACATAAGTTTTGGAGTGGACAAACATTCAAACCATAGCATGTATATAACAGCAAAATAGAAAGAAATAGGCTAAAAAAATTAAAGTTCTGGGAGGGGCATACACTAGTTTATGGCTCTTGGTCCTGCTGCAGATATTTTGGGTGGACGCTATTTAATGTGTCCTGCAATTGACTTTATACAAAGGTCCTGGTTTAGAAGTCTTCTTCTGATGATATTCTGATCCCCAAGTATTCTTTAAGTATACTTAAAGGCTGAATGTGGTGACTCACACATGTAATACCAACACTTTGGGAGGCCAAGGTGGGCGAATTGCTTGAACTCAGGAGTTCAAGATCAGCCTGGGCAACATGGTGAAACCCATCTCTACAAAAACAAAAATTAGCTGGGCACAATGGTGGACACCTGTAGTCCCAGCTACTCAGGAAGCTGAGGTGGGAGGATGGCTTGAACTCAGGAGGTGGAGGTTGCAGTGAGCTAAGATTGCACCACTGTACTCCAGCCTGGGTAACAGAAACAGACCCTGTCTTACTTATTTCTTTTTTTTAAGTATATTCAATTTGAGAACTTTAATTGGAATGCTCTTCTAGTCAGTGTATAATGTTTTGTGTCTCTGTAATTTGAAAACATGGATCTTGAAATTCACCCCTTGGAATTGTACCAGTGAGTTAGTTATTCATACTATCTGATAAGATGCTTCCATTGGGAGTTGAAGGCTGCCATCATGTAATTTCTCTTCCAAAACACCGAACCCCCATGTTTTAAGTCATTACATGTTTTTTGGAAGAATGTTGAAAATAGATTGCTGATAGGGTTTGGCTGTGTCCCCACCCAAATCTCAACTTGAACGGTATCTCCTAGAATTCCCATGTGTTGTGACAGGGACCCAGAGGGAGGTAATTGAATCATGGAGTCTTTCCTGTGCTGGTCTCATGATGATGAATAAGTCTTATGAGATCTGATGGGTTTATCAGGGGTTGCCACTTTTGCTTTTTCCTCATTCTGTCTTGTCAACGATATGTAAGAAGTGCCTTTCACCTTCTGCCATCATTGTGTGACCTTCCCCAACCACGTGGAACCATAAGTCTCATTAAAACTCTTTCTTTTGTGAATCACCCAGTATTGGCTATGTTTTCATCAGCAGTGTGAAAACTAACTAATACAGTAAATTAGTACTAGTAGAGTGGATATTTACCCAATACCTGTACTGACATTGTATATAAGAAGTAACTAACTTGCTTTTGATTTTATAGGCTCATAGGCAGCAGGGACTTGTCTTGTCTCAGATGAGACTTTAGACTGTGGACTTCTGAATTAATGCTGAAATGAGTTAAGACTTTGGGGACTTGTTGGGAAGGCATGATTGATTTTGAAATATGAGGACATGAGATTTGGAGGAACCAGAAGTGAAATGACAGGTTTTGATTGTGCCCCCACCCAAATCTCAGCATGAATTTTATCACCCAGAATTCCCATGTGTTGTGGAAGGAATCCAAGGGGAGGTAATTGAATCATGGGGGCTAGGCTTTCCCGTGCTATGCTCATGAGAGTGAATAAGTCAAATGATATCTGATGGGTTTGTCAGGGGTTTCCGCTTTTGCTTCTTCCTCATTCTTTCTTGCTGCCGCCATGTAAGAAGTGCCTTTTCCCCTCTGCCATGATTGTGAGACCTTCTCCAGCCAATGTGGAACTGTAAGTCCAATTAAATTGCTTTCTATTGTAAACTGCCCAGTCTTGGATATGTCTTTATCAACACTGTGAACATAGGCTAATACAACTGCTCAGACAGTTACATGTCAAGATTTATTATACTGTATAATTGTTTTGGTCATTTAAGTTTTCAGCCTAATAGGTTCTAGGACCAAAAATAATATTCTTAAATGCATAGATTAACTGGTTACTAACTCATAAAACTATATGTAATAGAACTATTTCCTTGATTTACTGTTTATCAACTTTGCCTACAATATAAAAAGTTACAATATTTTTTGGTATAATCTGTCTAGATAACAAAGTTTGATATATTCTTTTTTAATAGTTATGCCCTAAGTTATTTAAGAAAATAAGGTTTTCTTACTTATAAGAGAGCTCACATTTTTACAGTTATATTCTCTAAATGTTTTATAGTCACTTAGATTAAATAGGAAACCAGGTATTCTTTCTTGGGCACATGTAATCCTATATTAATCATATATTTAAATATAAACACTCATTGATTTTTTGTTTCAAAAATTGGATCCTAATTACAAAAAATTCCATAGAATTCAATTCAATTTGGTAATTTCTTTTGCATGTAAAACAATCTTTGAGATTTTTTCCACAACTTCTGGAAATCTACAGAATAAGGAATAAAAAAAAAATCACATTATCTGATTACAAACAAAACTATGAAGACATTGTCACCAAAACAGCATGGTATTGGTATAAAAACATGTGCATACACCAGTGGAACAGAATAGAGAACCTAGAAATAAAGCTAAATACAGCCAGCTAATCTTTGACAAAGCAAACAAAAACATAAAGTGGGGAAAAGACACCCTATCCAACAAATGGTGCTAGGATAATTGAGCAGCCACATGTAGGATAATGAAACTGGATCCTCATCTCTCACTTTATATAAAAACCAACTCAAGATGGATCAAGAACTTACATCTAAGACCAAAAACTACAAAAACTCTAGAAGATTACATTGGAAAGGCCCTTTAGAGATTGGCTTAGGCAAATATTTCATGATCAAGAACCCAAAAGCAAATGCAGCAAAAACAAAGAAAAATAGGTGGAACTTAAGAGCTTCTGCATGGCAAAAGGAACAGTTAGCAGACTAAACAGACAACCCACAGAGTGGGAGAAAATCTTCACAATCCATACATCCAACAAAGGACTAATATCCAGAATTTACCAAGAACTCAAACAAATTAGCAAGAAAAATACAATCTCATCAAAAAGTGGGCTAAGGATATGAATAGGCAATTTTTAAAAGAAGATATACAAATAACCAACAAACATGAAAAAATGCTCAACATCACTAATGATCAGGGAAATGCAAATCAAAACCACAATGCAATACCACCTTACTCCATGAGAATGGCCTCTGTGTGTGTGTGTGTATATATATATACACACATATGTGTGTGTGTGCGTATGTGTGTGTGTGTATATATATATATGGTGGGATGCAGTGAAAAGGGAAAGATTTTACACTGCTAGTGGTAATGTAAACTAGTACAACCACTATGAAAAACACTGTGGAGCTTACTTAAAGAGATAAAGGTAGAACTACCATTTTATCCAGCAATCCCACTACTGGTTATCTACCCAGAGAAAAAGAAGTCACTATACAAAAAAAGATACTTGTTCATGCATGTTTATAGCAGCACAATTTCCAACTGCAAAATGTGAAACCAGCCCAAATGCCCATCAATCAGTGAGTGGATAAAGAAACTGTGATATATATATATGGATAGATATCCATATATATGTATATGCATATATGATATATATACATATATGATATATATACATATATGATATATATACACATATATAAATACACAGACACATACACACACACACACACACACACATACATATATATGTCTCATGCCTGGAAGTTCAAGAGAGAAATCTTACGCTTTTTTGGTATGTAAAAATTATACAGGAAGAATTGTCAAATAGGAAATGAGGTCTAACTTTCTCTGAGTTATATTTTTATGCATGTATTATTCATATGTGTTCCAAAATCGTATGAGATTCCTAAAAATATAATGTATCTTGGTAAATATTATCAATAATAATAATAATTATTATTATTGTGAATGATAGCATACACAAAAAGAAAATGGCCAAATTTCTTCATTGCTTTTATCTTTAACCATGGCCATTTTAAGTCTTGTCCTATTCTTTCTTGGGGAATTCCTTTAAAATTTTGCAGAGACCTAGGAACCCATTTTGTTGGTCAAACAATTTAGTTTATTTATAACCTATGGCCAACTGTTCAGCATTTCCATTTTGCATGCCACCTTTAGTCCTCTGAACTGGTAGAATGTACAAATGGAATTAAAAAAATGGTAAAGTTATAGAAACCTTGAAACTTCCCTGGTCTAATAATCTTTTACTGGTATTACTTAACTTATGTTCTACTCTGTTGGAAAACATCAGCTTTCTCCTTTTGAAATAATAACAGGAAGACCCACATTCCTGGACTTAAGAGCCTTCAAACCAGCTCCCCTTAAAGGTAATATTCATTCTTGCCAAAGTCTCATATAGCTTATCACTAAAAAATATTTAAATTGATTTAAGATGCTTTAACACTGAGAACCTGGGAGATAAAGACATCAAAGATCATGGTGTTTTACCTGGGGTTTTTGTGTATTAGAAATGCTATCAAATAAAGGAATCCTTGCAACAACATTTGAAGTGGCCATATCAGGTATTAAAAAACAAAACTTGTGCAGCTAAACTCAAAGGTATACACTCATGGACTCATATTTTTCACTTAAGAAAATGTAGCTCCAGCTAAGTGAATGTCTTCCATCTATAGAGATCTCCAGCTGAAGCTGATCTGCAACCAGTCATATCACTCTTGCTCAGGATGATAAGTAGAAACTCAGTTCAAAAGGATCACTCAAAAGGCTCAATTTCTACAAAGCATTAGAAGGCAAACACCTTACATGATTTATTTGATTGGTTACCTTCAGGAATAGGAATCCTTTTTAGACCTGAATTTGAAATAATGTTAATAATTATTTTCATTGCATCATAGCTTTGAATCATAAATAGATTATGGTTTGTGTTTTTAGATGTCTAAAGTCAATAGCAAGAACTGAAATTATGACAGCTAGACACTCAGAAATGATCCTACATGCCTTGGCTCTTTGTAAGTGGATGACCTGACTGAGATTCTGTTGCATTGCCCCTTTGAGTTACCAATCAATTTAGCCTAACTTTTTAAGTCATAGTACCTCTCCTCTTTGCATTTGACATGAGACAAAATTACCTGAGAATGATCCTCTCTAACAATGTAAGACAAACTTACATCAAAAATAACAACACCAACAAAAAGTGGGCAAAGAATATGAACAGACATTTCTCAAAAGAAGACATGCATACAGCCAACAGGGACATGAAAAAAATGCTCATCATCACTGGTCATCAGAGAAATGCAAATCAAAACCACAATGAGATACCATCTCACACCAGTTAGAATGGCAATCATTAAAAAGTCAGGAAACAACAGGTGCTGGAGAGGATGTGGAGAAACAGGAACACTTTTACACTCTTGGTGAGATTGTAAACTGGTTCAACCATTATGGAAAACAGTATGGCGATTCCTCAAGGATCTAGAACTAGAAGTACCATATGACCCAGCCATCCCATTACTGGGTATATGCTCGAAGGATTATAAATCATGCTGCTATAAAGACACATGCACATGTATGTTCATTGTGGCACTATTCACAATAGCAAAGGCTTCGAATCAACCCAAATGTCCATCAGTGACAGACTGGATTAAGAAAACGTGGCACATATACACCATGGAATACTATGCAGCCATAAAAAATAATGAGTTTGTGTCCTTTGTAGGGACATGGATGCAGCTGGAAACCATCATTCTCAGCAAACTGTGGCAAGAACAGAAAACCAAACACCGCATGTTCTCACTCATAGGTGAGAATTGAACAGTGAGATCACTTGGACTCTGGAAGGGGAACATCACATACTGGGGCCTATTATGGGGAGGGAGGAGGTTGGAGGGATGACATTGGTAGTTATACCTGACATAAATGACGAGTTGATGAGTGCTGATGAGTTGATGGGTGCAGCACACCAACATGGCACAAGTATACATATGTAACAAACCTGCACATTGTGCACATGTGCCCTAGAACTTAAAGTATAGTAATAAAAAAAAATCACCAATGTTTTCAGAAAAGAAAGATCTTCATCAAGAGGGAATAAATAAGACTGGGCACCGTGGCTCATGCCTGTAATTCCAGCACTTCGGGAGGCAGAGGTCGGGGGAATCACTTGAAGTTAGGAGTACCGTACCACCCTGGACAATATGGTGAAACCTCATCTCTAATAAAAATTAGCCGAGTGTGGTGGTGCACACTTGTATTCCCAGATATTCAAGAGGCTGAGGTATGAGAATTGCTTGAACTCAAGAGGCAGAGGTTGCAGTGTGTCAGGATTTCACCACTGTACTCAAGCCTGGGTGACAGAGCAAGACTCTGTTAAAAAAAAGTTGGGGGGGGGGCAGTAAGTAAGAAAAAAATCAGAATAATAGTTTAGAGAAGTCTGAGTTATGTGAAACAGGCAAAATTTGTCAGGCCCAGAGATCTAAGTATGAAACTTCATTGTCCAGGGACATTTGTTTGAAGAAATTTTGTTCTTTCTTTCCTTTCCTGTAGTTTCCAGACTAGCTAGATGTATTACCTAAAATGTTATCCCAAGTTACAAATGTGACTCTCACCCATTATCTTGATAATGTGGTTTTGGTTAAAGAAAACCATAAATGTAGAAAGCCCAAACTCCATTGCATGACTCTCTCTTGAGTATGCCCACCACTCTCCCCATTCTTGAGTGTGTACTTCTTGCTTTGCAATAAATCTCCATACTTTCACTATTTTCTGACGAGTCCTTGAATTACTTCTCATGATGGTTTTAAGAGCTTTGACACTGGTCATGGCCCACAGATATTGCCTCCAACTATCCTCCCTCAATTTAGAAATTGATTATATTAAGTTTTCTTATTTTATATTGCTATTAAGTTATTTTATAAGTCCATTAAGAATTTCTCCTCTTGTTTAGCAGGATGTGACTTGTTACCATGGTATAAATGGGGATACTGATTAAGCAACCAGATCTTTCCTGGATTGTGCTATTTGAGAATGATGAACATTTAACCAGGAATGACCAGTGTTGGGGTACAGAAAATAATTCCCTAAAATACGGTACTTGGACATGCTGAGTGCTTTTGAAAATGGAAAAACTTCAGAATCAAGATTCATCTAAACTTGTCTTTCCCTCACCCTTCATGTGCGAGTGGGGACTCTTTATAATTTTCTTATCTGACCAAGGAAGCTTCTTGCCGAAAAGAAACAGAGTTGCCTTCAATCTCCTCTCTGAAATCTCATAATCTATTTCAGAAGAGAAGACTGAGGAATGGCATCACACCTGTATGGATTTTTCAACAAAATAATGCCTGACTGGCTCATTAAAATTTCAGAGAGAATCATTTACAAGTTAATTTCTCTTTCCCTTGTCTATCTATTCTCCCCAATAATCATTATCTGTCCCTCGAACAAATTGTCTACATCCCCCATCTTCTCACTTGCCTGTGAACAAAAATACATAATTTTGTACCCCACTGAGGGATTGAAGCAGTCACTCTGACTTTCCCTTTATTTGTTAATAAATTTATAAGCCTTTTCTCCTAATAGTCTGCCAGTTTTCAACTGATGTTCATGAACCTTCAGAGGGCAAAGGAAAGTTTTCCCCATGCCCCAACACCAGCCACTTTAAAGGAGTTAAGTTTGGTTTTATGAAGTCAAATACTTTCAAAGCCCTTACCAGGAATATTGACCTATTACCTGACTTATAAGGTCTAGCCTTACAGGCGGTAAGAGAGGTCACCTCTAGCAGGTCAAATACCTTAGGATATTTGAGGACTTTGAGAAGAGATGAAATCATCCAAAGTTATGGATGCTTGATATGATTTGGCTCTGTGTCCCCACCCAAATCTCATGTTGAATTGTAATCCCCAATATTGGAGGTGGGGCTTGGTGGCAGGTAATTAGAGCATGGGGGTTGTTTCTAATAGTTTAGCACCATCACTCTGGTTTTGTCTTATGATAGAGCTCTCAGGAGACCTGGTTGTTTAAAAGTGTATAGCACGTGCCCCTTAGGTCTCTTTTTACTTCTCAGCCATGTAAGATATGACTCCTTCCTCTTCACCTTCTACCATGCAGGCCCTCCCTGCCATGCTTCCTGTACAGCCTGCAGAACTGTGAGTCAACTAAACCTCTTTTCTCTATTAACTACCCAGTCTCAGGTAGTTCTTCATAGCAATGCAGGAACAGACAAATACAGTAGCTTAGTCAAATATCAACAAGAAACTTTTTCAGGCTTGAATTAGCTTTCTAGGTTCAACATAGCAAATAATGGAGGCTCCTAAAAGTCTAACCTGAGACCCCTTTTGACAACTTACAGCAAAGAAAATTCAAGAAGACCTATGTAATATATTAAGATTCTTGCTGTACCTCTCAAAATCAGGCCATATCTAATGAGACCAGCTGTATTCTGTAGAATATAATAATCTTTCTTTAGATGATTATTTAATTAAATGGCCAGATCTATGGAAACAATTTGTGCTTCAATGGAAAGCTATGCTTTATCTAGAACACCCTATTTCTGCTTAGTTTATTTCTAGTCTTTCATTGACACTAAGCTGTTTTACAACCCTTTTTTGTTGTAGATAAATTATAAGAATGCAACTTATTGTCCATAGGCAAGCTAATAAAATCTGTCTAGTAGAGGTTTAGTTGATTTCCTTTACTAATGTGAGGAAAAAATGCACCCAAAATTTAGTTCTATTTGTACATTCTTAATCTATAGACTTTCAATATTTAGATTCTCTTTTGAACCAGATGGAGTATCTTACCAGTTCTCTCATTAATCAGCTAAATAAAATCTTTAACATTTGTTCATTTTTATATCTATATAAATGTTATGATTTTATGATTTTTATGTTTTAAAGTTTAATGTTTGATATATTGTAATAATTTTTCTGCTTGCTTACCACTTTGGTTTGAAAATGTATAGTCTTTCATTTCCCCCCAAATTTAGCATCTTATCACTGGATTTTAGCCTTTAAGTAACAAAAACAAGAACTTTGTTTTATCCTATGGATTCTGCAATTCCATTTATTTACAATTAAAGAAATAATCCGGGGAAGATGTGTTACACAAATTAATAAACTTCCTTATTTTTAAATGAAATTCAAACATAATAAATGTTTTAATGTGCATAACACAGGTTTAAATACAGCAGTCATCTTATGAAGCAGGAATATTATTATTTTCATTTCAAATGGAATAAAAATAGTGTTTAAAAGGCAGAGTAATAGTCCCAAATTTGCACAACTATTAAATACCTAGAAAATAGAATTGAAGTGATACAGTGAGCCATATGAAAATCATCCATTGGTTCAGACTATTAATTTCCTTCGCACTTCACATATCTCCCCTTTCTTATATCACATAGATTTCTGGGAAAGGAGATGACAAAATCTTTCACAATATACCTGAATGACTGGTAAGTCCTGAAGTCTGCCTTTCTAAGAGGTATTTTTGTGTACAATGCATTATGGCTAAGTAGAGGTAGGAGCTTTAAAACACTCCGTAAGTAAGCTTAGCTTACTTTTTTCCCAAGAATATTACTATGCACAATCAAGCAGTCAAAAGTTAGCTCCCTAACCATCACTAACACTACTTGCCAATAAAACAAAGCAGAGTTTATTTCTTACCAATGTAAGGGAGAGTGCTACCTTGCAAAGCTTCAGCAGCATCTCAGAGGGAGAAGTCAAGGTCAGAATGTACTGAGAATTGGATGTTTGGTTTATGGCAGGCCTTTCAATGCAGGCACTTGACTGATATTGAATCAGAATCATGATACAACAGTTTAGAATTTGTGGAAACAGCAAACAAAGATTTCGAGGTGAGAGATTCAAAGAATCTTAGGGCACAAATTCTCTGTTTATGTTTTTCTTTGAAAAGTTGACAGGCCTTTCAGGTGATTCCTTTACTGAACAACTAAATAATATTCTTAGGCAGTAGAATGCTGGAAAAATAAAATCATGTTGCTGAAGACATAGCAAAGTCATGTCAATGTAAAGATAAAAGTGTGGTTTCAGTTTTCAGGGTCCAGGGTGAGTGTGGGGATAGCTAGTTTTACTTCTGAAAAATAACAGGCAATGAAGGAGAAAAAAGTTATTTTTGAAATCTTTAAAGAATTACTGTTTATGAAATTATTTAAGATCATTTATACCTCTGTTGCCTTTTAATCTCTGTGTAAGATTTCTGTAACATGCAAAGTAGATTTCAACCTTCACAGATTAGAGAGACTGGGGATACATTAGGTAATGAAAACAAGGATAATAAATCATTTTCTTAGTCTAATGACAATCTAGTAATATTAGAAAAACAATTGGCATAAGAAGCACAAAGTACTTAACAGCAAAACAAAATGTAAATTCCCAGAACTGAGGACTTTCTAAAAATGCTATTTTATTCAAATTAATCTCTTAAAATGTGGTGTAATTAACATAGCTTGCACCTTGTTATCAACACAATGCCATGTCACATTTCTGTCTCTTCAGGTTTCTCTAGAGCTCTAATAAAAGAAATATGTTCATAAAAATTATCACATTAAAACAAGAGAATAAGATTTTAAGAATAGGGAAATCTCAGATATCTCTCTTTGTCAAACAAGTTGGAGAGGTTATTCATTAGATTTGTGTGTGTGTGTGTGTGTGTTTGTGCACATGGTGTCTGAAATTTTGAACTTTACTTGTGTCCTGTGTTCTAAGAAAATGTCTATTTAAAATTTCTCCCAAATCCCCTACATCACCCTTTGTTTTCAAGGAAAGCACACTAACAGCAAGGGCCATCCACACTCACATATTCCAAGATAAGACCTTTTTCCATCACTCTTCATGATTTTCTTAAGAATTGCCAAAGATTCCCATGTTTGCTGGCCTCCAACGTATCCAAAGGCCCTCCCCTCCCTTTGAGATCTTCTTCATTGAGGCCTGTTTTCTATATTTCAATAAGTGATTATTGAATAAAATAATCTCTGTAATTGTGGGATCATCTGGTGCTATATATGCATGCATACATGGAGATAGACAGATAGATATAGTTGATAGCTACAAATAGCTCCACCATATTGGACTTTTCACAGGGATGAAATAGATAGATTTTCTCTTTGATATCCCAACAATGCCTGCTTTCAGCCTCTATGCTGCTACCTCATCATTCACAAACACAAGGTGAAGCAGCATAAAGGGACACATTCAAAAAATAAAAAATGATACTATTTTATACAGATTTTGTTCTCATTCTATTTACGCATATGGAGCAGCTGTGAAAAAAATAGTATGGGCTTTGGCATTTGAACAATAAGGCCTTCAATTTTGGTTTCTCAGTTTCTTAGCTTATGACTTTGGAGAAATTACCAAGTCTTGTTCTACCCTCCCATAAAATGAAAATAAAGTAGATCATATGAAAATATTTCTTAACCCATATAAAATATGTACAAAGTTCCTGGCACAAAGTGGATGTTAGTATTCTTTCATCCTCATTCCCAGCTGTGTTTTATTCTATCAATTTATGAAGAACTATATCTCCTAATTAATTCAATTATATTAAGTTATAAATAAATAATAATGACTAAAGTGATTGAAACTGCCTTTGCAAAAATTATAACTGAGAAAATTATGATGGTGAAAGAGATCTGACCTAACTGACTCTCTCTTACTTCCAACCTCCGAACTGTCTTTGTTCATTCCCGGATGTAGGCCAAACTAACTTTGGGAGGAACTTACTCTACAGATTAACTTTGCAACGAAGATGATAACAGCTTTTTCCCAAAACAGACCCTCTTCCTGCCTAGGGACTAGGCTGCCTTTGCCAGACTAACAAATTAGCCACGAGATTAGAAATTATGATTTAGGAGTCATGCAGCTGGAAGCTACAAGTTTCTGAACCTCCTCAAATAGCTCCTGGGGATAACATCACTATTGTGAAACCTAATATCAGTGCTTGAGGTATTTTTCAGACCCTGTACTTGATGGATCAGCTGGCACCACCCAGATCAATGAAATGTCTCATCTGGTTTTGTGGTCCTCACCCAAGAACTGACTCAGTGCAAGAGGACAACTTTGACTACCTATGATTTCATCCCTGATCTAACCAATCAGCACTCCTGACTCACTGGCTGTCTATCCATCAAATTATCCTTAAAAAACCCAATCCCCAAGTTTTTGAGGAGACTGATTTGAGTAATAATAAAACTCTGGTCTCCCACAGAGTTGGCTCTGCATGAATTAAACTCTTTTTCTATTGCAGTTTTCCTGTTTTGATAAATCAGCTCAGTCTAGGCAGAGGGCAAGGAGAATTTTCTGGGCAGGTGAATTTTGCCCCTATTATTGGTATTTGATTGTAGACATCAACAGAGCTATAATCAAGCCAAAACACATATAATATAATATAATTGCATATAATATATAATATAATCAAGTCAATACATATATAATATCTAATGTAGATACCATGATTCTCAATAGAGAATATAAAGATGCTCCCAAAATCAGGGGTATTCTCTACCTCTGTAAAATCAACCAATACATTAATTTGAATAGGTAGATACAACTATTCATACCTGCTACCTATTTCTTTCTCTAGTCTGTCTTCATTGTTTTGAGTTTTGGACTCAGTTTGTCAAATATAAGACTTGTGATTTTTTTACTAAATGATAGTAAGTAAACATCACCCATGTGATCACATATATGTGTCAAATCAAAACAAGACACTGGGATTTTGGAAGGCCTATATAGAAAAACCAAATCACCTTCAGATATAACAACCTGTTTTCACTGAGATTGTCATTCACGAACAAGGGCTTTTAGTAATCACTGTCATCATTGTAGTTTGTCGTGCATGCCTACCAGGCTTTTTTGTTAAAATAACAAATTAACAGGCATTTAAGATTAACCTATCCCGTGCTACATAAACTATTCTGGAATTACCTGAAAAGTAATGTTTAAATCTCTATAAAGGAATAGAAAATGGTGGGGAATGAAGACACGTGCCCTTTAAAAATAATAAAATAAATGAAGACACTAGAATATTCAATCATTTATTAGGGTGAACATACTAAAAGTGTTCCAGAAATCAAAGAAAATAAAGCAAAGTGATATAAGTTAATACAATTGTATTAGTGGCTTTCAGGGTCTCGAGACCAGCCATTCAAAACTAGACATTTGGCTCTGTATTTTATTCACAATAAACTGTTAGTCTGATGAAGAAAACTAAAATATTTTTATTTTATTTATATTTATTTGACATATTTGGATATGGCTGTTCACGGTGTCTGCACACAGAAGTAACCCAGCAAAGCTGTCTTTTGTGGGGAAGATTTGAATCTGTAGAGAAAACAAAGGGAAGTAAACAACAGATGCATACAGGTTTCTTTGAGGCCCTCCTTTGTCCAATCTAGGAAAGATTAACTAAGAATCTGACTACCTTTAAATATCTGACTGAAGCATTTACCCTTGGCTGCCATCTATTCTTTCAGAGGGCTGTGACTTGTAAGATTTCATCTGCATAAGATCACCTTTGCTAGCCAGGCCTTCTCTCCCTCCCATAACGTGTGTGGCTACCATAACCCATTCTTGTCAAGTTCCAAGCTTCTATTCTTTCTGTAACTTCAAGATAACATAAAAATGTCAATTATCTCACCTTTTTTTTGTTTTTGAAACAGAGTATCCTTTTGTCGCCCAGGCTGGACTGCAGTGGCATTATCTCAGCTCACTGAAACCTCCACCTCCCTGGTTCAAGCAATTCCCCTGCCTCAGCCTCCCAAACTATCTCACCTTTTTTCAGTTTTTATATTCTGTATAACTCCCATGTACACATGGCATGTAATAAAACATAAATGCCCTTTTTTCCTGGTAATTTCTCTTATAGTTTCTTTTATAAACTCAAATTATCAAAACTTCAAGAAAAAAATTAAAATGTTCTATAATGAATAAATAAATGAATTTGTCAACAAATATTTGAATGATTGCACATAAACGTAGACAAGATAAAACTCTCATTATTAGATTTTATTTCATTTTGACAAATATGTCAGTTAGGTTAATGCCAAGAAAGCAGAAAATAATTGCATGTAGAAAAGGACTAAGCAAAACCACAGAAACTGAAATTATAATTAATTGTAGGATTATGTACGAAACATCCTTGACAATGCCACTGAGGGATAAAATGAATGGATGAACTCAAGCATCATTTAAAAATTATGCATATACATTTCTTAGGAGAAACATTTAATATTGAAGTTTTCAACATTAAAATAATGGAAATACCTCATATAACCCACACATATACACATTTACTATGTACCCATACAATTTTAAATGTAAAAATAAAATAAAATCAAAATAATTACAATAATCAGAATCTAGTTCAAACAGGTTTATTCAAGAACAAAGCTGAAGATGGCTGTATTAGTCTGTTTTTACACTGCTATAAAGAACTATCTATGAATTGGTAATTTATAAAGGAAAGAAGTTTCATTGACTCACAGTTCTGTATGGACTGAGGAGGCCTCAGGAACTTTACAATCATGGCAGAAGGTGAAGGGAAATGCTAAGCACATCTTACGTGGAGGCGGGAGAGAGAGAGAGTAGAGGAGGAACTGCCAAGCACTTTTAAACCATTAAATCACATGAGAACTCACTCACTATCACAAGAACAGCATAGGGAAAACCACCCCCATGATCCAACCACCTTCTACATGTGAGGAACACAATTCTAGATGAGATTTGGGTAGAGACACAGTGCCAAACAATATAATTGGCAATCCTGGAACCCTACACTCCAAAGGAATGGGGTCAGTATTTTGAAGTTGTAAAGGTTAAGGTCATACTTATAGAGGCATATAGAGGATCAAGGAGTTTGCATGTTACAGAATCAGTTGTCAATATTATACAAAGGATAAATTAAAACAAAGAGTGATAATAATTGGATTATGAAGAAATCAGTCCTGGAAGATCAATCCAAAAAGAGATCAGCCTAGATAAGTGGTGACTTTATGAACATCTCAGAAGTCAGTGACAAGTACTACTACTGTCATATACTGATCAAGAATGAATATCAGAATCATGTGGCAAATCCAAGAATCTGATCGGTTCCCTCCAGTGGCAACACTTTGGGATAATTTAACCAAAGTGTTATCATGCCAGTCTATGCTTTGGGACAGAAAGGCAACTATAAAAAAATATTATAAATATATTTTAGCTAATTTAAGGAATTTAGTTAAAACAAGCAAGGCAAAAGTTCTACTTTACATAGGATGGTAACAATTATCAATGTTCCTAAGATAACAATAATAAGAGCTACTATAAAATAAATATAAGCATTCATTCATATACATGCCTCCTCCCGTGTCTTGGAAAAGCTGACCACCTCCGATGTCATCTCCTTCTCATCGTGGCATCAGTTTATCTTAAGTCAAAGATCATCTTCCAGTGAAAAGGTTCATCCAGGAGATTCAATTTTCTTTTCTAGAGAGGTAAATCCAGGTGTCTATGCCTTTTAATTTAGCAATATATGTACTCCTTATTTGGTAAAGTTCAGTCCATCTTATTTGGAGAAAGTCATTTACAATGTATTATTTCTAGCAGACAAAAATTCCATGATCTTTGAGATTTTTGTTTCCTGGGAGCTCACTGTGAAAAGATTATTTTGCGAATTCATAATTTTTAATTAATTGTTGAATAAGACTCTTAGATAAATAAATTTTTTACTATTAAGAAGGCAAAGTTTTAAAGACATAATTTCATAAATCTGTCTGTTGTAATTTCAAATGAAGATGATCAGTGTTTACTGAAAGGAGTTGATCTTAAGTTTAACAAAACCAATGGAAGAGCTTTTGGCCAAATGATTTTGAAAACCTTGGTTGATTTTGCCAGTTGGTTTTGAATATTCGATTTGTGCTTTCTACTAATCCAGATTTCTGGGGGTAATAAGCACAACAGAAAAGTTGCAGGCCAGATTTACTACTGAGTGAGTGAAGTGATTTGTCCAATAAAATGAATGCCTCTGTCACTGTGAGTTTCCAAAGGAAATCCCCGGTCAGAATTTTTTCTAAAAGGATTTTACCATTGCTAATTGCTCCTCTGTGTGGAAATGCCTCTACCCAATGAAAAAACATACAACTCATTACCAGTACATATTTGTAGTCTTGTGAGGGTGGCAGCTAGATAATGATGGCATTTCAGAGATCCTTGGGTATAGGAAAGTGTCCTTAGAATCCATGTATAGTTTTCCTGGATTATAATTTTGGCAGGTATGACATCTGTTGTCTACCTTATAAGCTATGGTCAGAGAAAATTCTATAAATGTATTTGCTCCAAGCAACAATTTTGTCAGGACTCCAGTGAGTTAGATTACACACATACGTTAAAAATGGTAACTGCAGTTCAGCAGAAGGTATGAACAAATCATTTGGTCTGTACCACATTTCATCTTTGGGAAATATTTTTACCCTTGTGTTTCCCCACCTTTTTGTTCTGATTTTGGAGGTTTGAGTTGAGTTAATTTTATGTCAAATTCAGATGCTTTCTTAAAAGTTAATACAGGTTGTTTTTCTTACTTAAATGTGCTTAAAGCAGCATTCTTTGCCACCTATCCGCTCACTTATTTCCTCTGCTTTCTGTGGCATTTCATTTTGAATGATACAGAATTCTAATATTGGCCGGCGATTTTGGTAATAATATGGCTTCTAGTACTTTTGAAATAAAATGTTTATGTTTTATAGATTGACCCAGAGAAATTAAGAAACCTTTTTGCTTCCCTTACATTCGAAAATCAAGGACTTCTCCAAATTTTGAATATAGTGTGAGTTCAGCAATGCCACCACAGAATGAGGAACAAAGATAGTAAGGGGTATTCCCTTTATAATTTCTTCAGCTGTCTTAACTAAGTGGTCCAGGCACCAGAGACAGGTTTCATGGAAGACAATTTTTCCATGGACCAGGGTTGAGGGATGGTTTCAGGATGATTCAAGTACATTACATTTATTGTGTACTTTATTTCTATTATTATTGCATTGTAATATATAATGAAATAATTATGCAACTCACCACAATGTAGAATCAGTGGGAACCCTGAGCTTGTTTTCCTGAAACTAGTTGGTACTATCTGGGGGTGAGGGGAGACAGTGACAGATCATCAGTCATTAGATTGTTATAAGGAGTACACAACCTAAATCCCTTACACATGCAACTCACAATAGGGTCCCTGCGCCTGTGAAATATCTGATGCTGCTACACATGTGATATGAGGCTTACTCTGGTGGTAATGTGAGCAAGGGGGAGTGGCTGTAAATACAAATGAAGCTTCACTTAATTGCCTGCTGCTCATCTCCTGCTTTACTTCACAGTTCCTAACAGGCCAAAGACCATTCCCCATCCATGACCTGGGGACTGGGGACTCCTGCCTTAACTAAAATAGCAGTGGCTGATATGGCTGTCATACAAAGTGGCAATTCTCCAGATACAGGGGATAATTGTTGTCTACAATGCCCTGCAGGTGTATTTTGATCTCTTTGTTTTTGAGTTAGGACCCATAAAACATTTCCATCCCTTTCATGTATAAATAATGAAGATGGAAATGTATAATTTGGATGACCCAAAGCTGGGAGGTTAGTAAGGTCATTTTTTGATCATTTATAAAGTTAGTTGATTTTCTTTAACGCAATCTAGAAAGTCTGGCATTTCTTGTTCTAAGACAGCATATAGGGGCCAGGGTTTTAAAAGTAAATAAGGATTCAATTTCTACAACTCCATGCTCTTTCCCAAAACTCTCTCAATTGTTTCTACATTCTCAGTGGCTGAAAAGTTAAAATTTCTTTCAACCTATCTGGATTCATAGAAAGTCTTTCCTTAGATATTAGGTGTCCTGAGTACTTTAGTTGATTTTGACAAGATTGAATGAGGTTTTTTTAGATACCATATGATATAGTTTGCCTTTGTCTCCCTACCCAAATCTCATGTTGAATTGTAATTCCCAATATTGGGAGTCGGAGGTGATTGGATCATGGGGGTGGTTCTCATCATCAATTTTAGAATAAGTGTGATGTGGTGCTGAGAAGAATGTATATTCTGTTGATTTTGGGTGGAGAGTTCTGTAGATGTCTGCTTTGTCCAGAGCTGAGTTCAAGTCCTGAATATCCTTGTTAATTTTCTGTCTTGTTGATCTATCTATATTGATAGTGGGGTGTTAAAGTCTCCCACTATTATTGTGTTGGAGTCTAAGCCTGTTTGTAGATCTCTAAGAATCTGGGTGCTCCTGTACTGGGTGTATATATATTTAGGATAGTGAGCTCTTGTTGCATTGATCTCTTTACCATTATGTAATGCCCTTCTTTGTCTTTTTTCATATTTGTTGGCTTAAAGTCTGTTTTATCAGAGACTAGAATTGCAACCCCTGCATTTTTGCTTTCCATTTGCTTGGTAAATATTCCTCCATCCTTTATTTTGAGCCTATATGTGTCTATGCACGTGAAATGGGTCTCCTGAATACAGCACACCAATGGGTCTTGACTCTTTATCTGATTTGCCAGTCTGCATCTTTTAATTGGGGCATTTCACCCATTTACATTTAAGGTTAACATTGTTATGTGTGAATTTGATCCTGTCATCATGATGCTAGCTGGTTATTTTGCACATTAGTTGATGTCGTTTCTACATAGTGTCCTTGGTCTTTATATTTTGGCATGTTTTTGCAGTGGCTGGTACCAGTTTTTCCTTTCCATTTTTAGTGTTTCCATCAAGAGTTCTTGTGAGGCAGGCCTGGTGGTGATAAAATCCCACAACATTTGCTTGTCTGTAAAGGATTTTATTTTTCCTTTGCTTATGAAGCTTAGTTTGGTTGGATATGAAATTCTGGATTCAAAATTATTTTCTTTAAGAATGTTGAATATTGACCCCACTCTCTTCTGGCTTGTAGGGTTTCTGCAGATAGATTGCTGTTAGTCTGATGGGCTTCTCTTTGTGGGTAAGTTGACATTCCTCTCTGGCTGCCTTTAACATTTTTTCCTTTGTTTCAACCTTGGTGAAGCTGATGATTATGTGTTTTGGTGTTGCTCTTCTCAAGGAGTATCTTAGTGGTCTTCTCTTTATTTCCTGAATTTGAACACTGACCTGCCTTGGTAGATTGGGGAAGTTCTCCTGGATAATATCCTGAAGTGTGCTTCTAACTTGGTTCCATTCTCCCCATCACTTTCAGGTACACCAATCACTTGTAGATTTGGTCTTTTCACATAGCCCCATATTTCTTGAAGGCTTTTTTTGTCCCTTTTTATTCTTTTTCCTCTAATCTTGTCTTCACATTTTATTTCATTAAGTTGATCTTCAATCTCTGATATCATTTATTCCGCTTGATCAATTAGGCTATTGATATTTGTGTATGCTTCACGAAGTTCTTGTGCTGTTTTTCAGCTCTATCAGGTCATTTATGTTCTTGTCTAAACTGTTATTCTAGTTAGCAGTTCCTGTAACATTTTATCAAGGTTCTTAGCTTCCTTACATTGGGTTAGAACATGTTCCTTTAGCTCAGAGGAGTTTGTTATTACCCACCTTCTGAAGCCTACTTCTGGCAGTTCATCAAACTCATTCTCTGTCCAGTTTTGTTCCCTTGCTGTTGAGGAGTTATGATCCTTTGGGGGAGAAGAGGCATTCCGGTTTCAGAATTTTCAGCATTTTTGTGCTGATTTTTCCTCATCTTAGTGGGTTTATCTACCTTTGATCTTTGATGGTGAGGAGCTTTGGATGTGGCTTTTCCATGGGCATCATTTTTGTTGATGTTGATGTTGATGTTATTGCTTTCTATTTGTTAGTTTTCCTTCTAACAATCAGGCCCTTCTTCTGCAGGTCTGCTGGAATTTGCTGGAGGTCCACTCCAGATCTGTTTGCCTGAGTATCACCAGTGGAGGATGAAGAACAGCAAATATTGCTTCCTGCTCCTTCGTCTGGAAGCTTCGTCCCAGAGGGGAACTGACCAGATGCCAGCTGGAGTTCTTCTCTATAAGGTGTTTGTTGGCCCCTGCCAGGAAGGGTCTCCCAGTCAGGAGACATGGGGGTCAGGGACCCACTTGAGCAGGCAGTCTGTCCATTAGCAGGGCTTGAGTGCTGTGCTTGGAGATCCACTGTTCTCTTCAGAGCTGGCAGGAAGGAACATTTAAGCCTGCTGAAGCTGTGCCCACAGACAGCCTCTTCCCCAGGTACTATGTCCCATGGAGATGGGAGTTTTATCTCTAAACCCCTGACTGGGGCTGCTTCCTTTCTTTCAGAGACACCTGGGCTCTGCTCAGTCTGAACTTCCCAGTAGCTTTGTTTACACTGTGAGGGGAAAACTGCCTACTTAGGCCTCAGAAATGGCAGACTCACCTTCCCTCTCCAAGCTCCAGTGTCCCAGGTTGACTTCAGACTGCTGTGTTGGCAGCGAGAATTTTAAGCCAGTGGATCGTAGCTTGCTGGGCTCTGTGGGGTGGGACCCACTGAGCAAGACCACGTGGCTACCTGGCTTCAGCCCCCTTTTCAGGAGAGTGACTGGTTCTGTCTTGCTGGGGTCCCAGGTGCCACTGAGATGAAAAAAACTCCTACAGCTAGCTCGGTGTGTGCTCAAATGGCAGCCCAGTTTTGTGCTTGAAACGCAGAGCCCTGGTGGTGTATGCACCCAAGGGAATCTCTTGGTCTGTGGGTTGCAAAATCCATGGGAAATGCATAGTATCTGGGCTGGATTGCACTATCCCTCATGGCACAATCCCTTACAGCTTCCTTTGGCCAGGGGAGGGAGTTCCCTGACCCCTTGTACTTCCCAGGTGAGGCAATGCCCCACCCAGCTTTGGCTTGCCTGCAGTGGGCTGCACCCACTGTCTAAGCAGTCTCAATGAGATGAGCAGGGTACCTCAGTTGGAAATGCAGATATAATCTGCCTTCTGTGTTGGTCTCCCTGGGAGCTGCAGACCGGAGCTGTTCCTATTCAGCCATCTTGCCTGGAACTTCTATTTTTCTCTTCAGAATAAACAACAACAAAAAATAAAGAAATGATATCAATTTAAATATTAAAAGATAGGAAGAATTCTTAAATAATGACAGAAAACTGGGTTGCCAAACAGGAATACTTACTGAAATATATGTACTAGAAATTCTATATTTGAAAGAAAATTTTTGTGCTTAGTTTTTCTAAAAATTATTCTTTATATTGGTGGTTTTTAAATACCTACTTTAACATGGACACATAGAAAATAATTTTACACATAATTGGTATCTAGCAATCAAAACAGTTTACAATTAACATTTTAAGAAAATCACTATTAACATTTAAACAGCTTTGAAAATTACCTCTATGCATTTTCCCTTCTGTACATCTAAGACATCATTTCATTTTAATTATAAATTATCCAGTATGTATTCCTAAGAGATACAATATTTTTTACAATAACCTCAATGCTATTGTATGCCTGATATGATTACAATGCATCTTTATTATCACCTAAAACCATATCATGATTATATTTTCAAGTTATCTCAAAAATATCTTTTTAAAGTGTTTTGTTTTAAATTGAAAAATATCCATCAGTTGCATTCAATTAATATAACTCTTAACTTCTTAAAATTGATAATTTTTATTTTTAAAGTAGTTTTTTACATGTTATTTGCTAATCCTGTGGAATTAGACTTCATATTTGAGCTGCAGAATTTCCCATATCTTTAATTTGGCACCTTGATTCCTCATGACATTATTTACATATTTACTGTATCTCTCACGTATTCCGTATATGGTAGTTTTAGAGACTTAGACTCAAGTTTAATTTTTTTGGCATGAGCACATTATAGCTGGAGCTGTGGAGTTGTTAATATAACACTAGGAAGTACATAAGGTCTGGCTGTCTGATATGGTTTGCCTCTGTCTTCCCACCCAAATCTCATCTTGCATTGTAATCCTCATGATCTCTACATGTCAAGGAAGAGACAAAGTGGAGATAATTGGATCACAGAGGCAATTTCCCCCATGCTGTTCTCATGACAGTGAGTGAGTTTTCACAAGATATGATGGGTTTGTAAGTGGTTGCCAAGTTCCTCCTTCAGTCATTCTCATTCCTGCCATCTTGTGAAGAAGGTTCCTGCCTCCCTTTGCCTTCCTCTGTGATTGTAAGTTTCCTGAGGTTTCCCCAGCAATGTGGAACTGTGAGTCAATTAAACCTCTTTCCTTTATATATGATCCAGCCTCAGAAAGTTCTTTATAGCGGTGGGAAAATGAACTAATACACTGTCTCACCTTAGTAATGTTTAAAACTGACACTTGGATTCAGGTGTGGCCAGCTGTATCAGACTATTATGATATGTTCCATCATGCTTTCAAGTTTCTCAATTAACTATTAATTATTTTGAATACCTCAGTGGAATTTCTTGTTTTCTAGAGTACATGGTAAGGTGACATTGTAAGTTTTTTATTCTGGCATTGGTTGTTCTGCAAGAAGCCGTGGTTCCTTTTAGTAAGAAAGGCTTTTTAAGATCCCAACCTAGCCAGTAGAGTTACTCATTGTTAGTGATTTGTTACTACTTTTAAGACTTTATAGTGGGAAGAGATTGAAAATATGTATTCTTCAGAAAGAAAAATAATTCATATTGAGTTTATACTATTTAAATATCAAGTATAAGTTATAGATTTTCCCTCTACATTTTTTCTTTCTTTCCTATTTGCTATTGACACAGATACAATTCATCTGAAAGTATAGCAAGATGCTTTTATAAAATCTTATAAAATAATTCAATTTATTTTACACAGAAATAAAATATCATTCATCTTATGTAAATACAGTTGATGCTTGAACAACACACAGTTGAACTCTGCAGATCCATATATATGTGAATTTTCTTCTGCCTCTGCCAATCTTGAGACAAGATCAACTTCCTCCTCCTTCTCCTCAGCCTACTTAAAGTGAAGACAATGAGGATGAAGATCTTGAAAATTATTCACTTTCACTTAATGAATAGTAAATATATTTTCTCTTCCTTACAGTTTTCTTAATAACATTTGGTTTCCTCTAGCTTACTTTGTTGTAAGAATATGGTAGATCATAAACAAAGCACAGAAAATATGTGTTTATTTATTTATTTTTATTTATTATTATTATACTTTAAGTTCTAGGGTACATGTGCACAATGTGCACATTTGTTACACTTGTTTATTAAGTGTTTATGATATTGGTAAAGCTTCTGATCAATAGTAGGCTATTAGCAGTTAAGTTTGGGAGTAGTCAAAAGTTAAATGCTCATTTTTGACTGCGTGAGGAGTTGATGCCCCTAACTCTCACATTTATTAAGGGTCAACTGTATTAGATATGTTTCATTTTAAAATAGTCAAATTATTTTTTCATCATATTCATCCTATTTATACTAATTTGAATACTTTTATAATGCATCTAGTAATTGTAATATTATATGTAATTAAATGAGCACGTATCACTTTGACACAAACAGGTTTGTGAATAAACATAACTGATTCCTGTTAAGCATTGACCTTTATTTTTATGGCAAGTTTAAGGACATACAACAGACTACATAAAGAGCTTCAAACATTTTACAAAGGGAATGGAAATCATCATTTAAGAAAATGATACAGATAAGTGAGGTTTCTGAAGAGAACTTCTACTCTGTCTTAGTAGGGATACTTTCTATCTTTACCTACACCCAAATGATTCTGCATTTATTCCAGCCTTCTTTTTGACTTTCGTTAGAGTTTAGTAATAATCCTCAGTCAAGTTCGATAAATTTTAGGTTAAATTTACTCCTGGTGTTTTAAAGTGCATTTGTTAAGGTAGATGGTATCTATATTTCCATTACTCTTTATGGAAAATATTGGCCTTTTCACACTACTTTTTCAGTCAGACAAAATATTAAGCTCCAGCTAAGGAATACTTTCATATAAATTTACTAGACAATCTCTAAATCTAACCATATTGTATTAGTCTGTTTTCACACTGCTATAAAGATACTACCTGAGACTGGGTAATTTATAAAAGGAAGAGGTTTAACTTACTCACAGTTTTGCATGGCTAGGAAGTCCCCAGGAAACATACAATTATTGCAGAAGGTGAAGGAGAAGCAAGCACCTTCTTCATAAGGCGTCAGGAGAGAGAGAGAGCAAGGGAGGAAGTGCCAAACACTTTTAAACCATCAGATATCATGAAAACTCACTCACTATCATGAGAATAGCATAAGGGAAACCACTCTCATGCACTAATCCCATCCCACCAGCTCCCTCACTCTACATGTGGAGGTTACAATTCAAGATGAGATTTGGGTGGGGCCACAGAGCCAAATCATGTCATTTTGTCTCTGGCCCCTCTCACATTTCAAAACCAATCATGCCTTCTCAGGAGTCCCCCAATGTCTTAAATCATTCTCAGCAATAACCCAAACATCCAAGTCCATAGTTTCATCTGAGACAAGGAAATCTTTTCAGCCTATGAGCCTGTAAAATAACAACAACAAAAAAACATGTCAACTACATCCAAGATACAATGGGGATACAGGCATTGGGTAAATGTTCCTGTTCCAAATGGGAGAAACTGGCCAAAATAAAGGGGTCACAGGCCAAAACCCAACCAGGCAGTCATTACATTTTATAGCTTTGAAATTATCGCCTTTGACTACATGTCTCAAATCCAGGGCATGCTGATGCAAGGGGTGGATTTCCAAGGCCTTAGACAGCTCCACCCCTGTGGCTCTGTACAGACCCTGTGGCTGCTTGCACAGACTGGTGTTGATTGCTTGTAACTTTTCCAGGTATGTGGTGCAAGCTGTCAGATCTACCGTTCTGGGGACTGGAGGACAGTCTTCTCACAACTGCAATAGGCAGTGCCCCAGTGGGGACTCTCTGTAGGGACTTCAACCCCACATTTCACTGCTGAGTAGCCCTAGTAGAGGTTCTTCATGACAGCTCCAACCCTGCAGCAAACTTCTGCCTGGACAATCGGGTGTTTCCATACATACTCTAACATCTAGGTGGAGGTTCCCAAAGCTCAACTTTTGTTTTCTGTGCACCTACAGGCTCAATACCATGTCAAAATCATAAAGACTTGGGGCTTGCAGCCTCTGAAGCAAGTGCCTGAGCTGTACCTTGGCCTCTTTTAGCCACAGCTGGAGCTGGAGTGGCTATATACAGGGCACGAAGTCCTAAGGCTACACAAAGCAGCAGGGTCCTGGGCTTATCCCAGAAAACCATTTTTCCCTAGTAAGCCTTTGATCCTGTGATGATGGGGGCTGCCATGAATGTCTCTGACATGTCTTGGAGACATTCTCCCCATTGTCATGGCTGTTAACATTGCGCTCCTCATTACTCATGCAAATTTTTTGCAGCTAGTTTGAATTTGTCCCCAGAAAATGGGTTTTTATTTTTCACCACATGGCCAGACTGCAAATTTTCCAAACTTTTATGTTCTGCTTTCTTTTTAAACATAAGTTTCAATGTCAAATCTTCTTTTTTGAGCATATATAACTGTACACTTTCAGAAAGAGCCTCTTGAATGCTTTGCTGCTTAGAAATTTTTTCTGCCTGATACCCTAAATCATCTCTCTCAAGGTCAAAGTTCCACATATCTCTAGGAGAGGGACAAAATGCCACGAATCTCTGCTAAAGCATAGCAAGAGTGACCTTCTTCTAGTTCTCAATAAATGTATCACCTTCATCTGGGACCACTTCATCCTGGACATTATTGTCTATATCACTGTGAGCATTTTGGTCAAAACTATCAACAAATATCTAGGAAGTTCCAAACTTTCTCACATCTTTCTGCCTTCTTCTGAACCCTCTACAGTGTTCCAACCTCTGCTCATTGCCTGGTTCCAAAGTTGCTTCCACATTTTCACGTTATCTTTATAGCAATACCCCTCTAGGCCATTAACAATTCTCTGTATTAGTCAGTTTTCACAGTGTTATAAAGATACTTCCTGAGCCTACATAATTTATAAAGAAAATAAGTTTAATTTATTACCAGTTCTTCATGGTTGTGGAGACCCCAGGAAATTTACTATCATCATAAGGAAAAGAAGTGAGCACCTTCTTCACAAGGTGGCAGGAGAGAGAGAGGCAGCAATGGAGGAAGTGCCAAATGCTTTTAAACCATCAGATCTTGTGACTCACAATCATGAGAACAGCACCAGGGAATCCACTCCTATGATCCAATTTCCTCTCACCAGCTCCCTCCCTCAACATGTGGGGATTACAGTTCGAAATACCATTCAAGTTGAGATTTTGGTGGGGACGTACAGTCAGACCATATTACTTGCTATCTGAAACAATTGTACTTTTGTACTTCTTTGTTACAGCTATGCCTGTTTTAAGAAACTGATGTAAATATGTGACATTTTTTATTTTTTCTGTCTTTATACCCTGTAATTAGTTTTGAAAAATTGTCTCATAGAAAAGTCTACATGTTTTTTTGTTGATATAATTTCATAGAAACATTCTTAAGATTTTCTATAAATTTTGGTCTACTTAGATTATTATTACTTTCAAGTCAACAGACATTTTTGTTTTAAAAGAGATAACTTATTCTGGCTTTGACTCAAAGTATAGACATATTAAATATTTCAATGAAAATTCTTTATCTTTTCTTCTTTTCCTCATTTCTATTTTTTGTATTTGACTGTCTCTTACATTTTCTTGACTTGTTTAATTAGTGATTCATCTATTTCATTTACTATCTTAAAGTTTTTTTCTATTTAATTAACAATTTCACTTTTCATGTTCAATGTTATTAAACTTAACTAAATCACATGAATTTTTAATATTGTAACCTTAATTTTTATTATTTTAGTAAAATTTTAGTTTGTTGCCTATTCCTGTAATTTTCTTCTTTTTTTTCCTAATTTGGTAATATATAACTGTGTTTTAATACTTCCTGTTGTGTTATATCTATGTTTCCACAAAATTATCCCCAGACTGTATTTAGAACAATTTATTTATTGTTAAATTTTACATCCAAAAATTGATATTGTTTTGAGTTCTTCATTAACGACTTTGTAATTTATTGTTACTTTTATTTAACTTTTGATTAGAGTTTTATATTTATTTTACACAAAATCTATAAGATGTGGAATTAATTAAAATGTTTTTGTAGCCTAGTGAATAATTAGTATAATTGGTATGTTTGTTCTGTAAAGAAGAACATTTATATTTTGTGTTTTTCATGAACATTTCAAGATATCACATTGTTTAAATTTTACGTAACTTTGGTTTTCTTTTGTCTACCTTATCTGTCATACCTGAGTGAGGATAAAGTCTACTATAATATTACTTTCTTAATTCTCTTCCAACCAAATTTCTAATTCATTTTTGACTTGCACCTGTCTTTCACTCACTCCATATCCAATCATTACTAAGTTTCGTTAATTATTTTCAAACTTGTTTCATGATTTATGTCATAATTTTCAATATTAGTGTTTATTGTTTTTATTAAAACTATTACATCTGTTTTGAGACTTTTTCCCAATCTACACTTCATACTTCTATCAAATAAATTCTTTAAAAATAAAATGTAACAATTCAGTTTATAAAAACTATTAAAGATCTTATTGAATAAAGAAAATCCGAACTCACAGAAAGCGCCTTGATTTTATGGTTATTTCACTTATTTTGAAAGAATTTTTATAACTTAATTCTAGAATGATTTATAATCTAAATATTTTAATTTGCTAATTGTCCATGAATTTAAATGTTTATCAAATCAAGGCTTAAGAGTTTAATTAATTTGCTTTCTCATTTTCTTCTAAAATATTCATCATAAGAAAGTCTGTGTGGCTCTTTTAGGCTTCTGTGTAGTTTGGTGGCGGAGGTAATAAGATATAGATAAAAAATTAACCGTGAAAATTATAGAAATAGGTTAAAAACTTTAATAATGATACATATATGTAGTATACTTTACGAGACCTGCTTTTCAAAACAATTTTTTTTTTGCATGCAAATCCTACTTGGTCTTAACAGTTTAATAAAAGAGTATATTTCAACTGGGATTATTACAAAGTGGTGAGGTGTCTAGTTTCTTAATATGGCATGATTGCAAGAATAAATGTAGATCAATAATTTTAAAAAGGCTAAGTTTTAGAGAAAATGATTAATTCCTAAAATCATGTGAATAACAATGTCAATAGTCATAAGAGAGATTAGATTTAAAGAGAGGAGCTATTTTTCCTACAATGAACTCTACTTACTATATATATATATGTCTTAAAACGGATAAATGAATCAGTTTAGAAAATAATAAATGGGCATATATCCCACCCCAGTTATTGCAAAAACAAAAATGAGAAGTAGAAGGGAAAAGAGGAGAAGAA
The DNA here is from genome assembly GCF_003255815.1 of Theropithecus gelada. Lineage (NCBI taxonomy): Eukaryota > Metazoa > Chordata > Mammalia > Primates > Cercopithecidae > Theropithecus > Theropithecus gelada. The sequence continues at coordinate 32,260,663 of NC_037672.1, forward strand.
GAAACTTCAATATTTACATATTTTGAGGTTGGAGAGTTGACATAAAGAAAAAAAATGGAATGAATATAGTATCTGAAAATTATAACAGTCCTTCAGTTATTTATCTAGAAATAAGATGAAGGGAAGCAATAGAAGAAGGTGAGGAGAAAACACTAGGTTTTATATGCTAGATGCCTTTTAATGGTTAACCACTATACTTTTATTAATAAAAATATTTTAATTTAAAATTTTCACAGCTATAATAAGTAAAATTAGAGTTTGCCATTTCATACGATATTTAGTAATATTGATACATCAGGCAGAAAATGAACAGATGATGATGTCATGGTGGCCCAATCCACTTGATCTGAACAGTGCAATTTGGATAACTACACATTTGAAAAAGGAAAACAATTTTGCTTAAATAATGATTTAGAAATTTTTATTTTTCATTACTATTGCTGTAAATTCTACATTTTTCTTTCTGTTTAGTATATATTTATCCAGATAATACTTTTCTATCAGAATCACACTGGAGAGGGAGACAGATGAATAAATAAGTGGACAGAGAAATCATGACTATGCAGTTTTCTTGGAATTAAGGAATCTGAACTCCGGAATATTATTCATCCAGAATGCTTCCACTCCAGGACAGTTTCTTCTTAACATCTTACCAGACAGTATATCAATGTGGAAGACTGCAAGGTAAACCTGTTATGTGAGACTGAGTCCATATGTCTTGAAACCATTCAATCAATAATTCCTGTTTTCGATTTTAGTTTATATAATAAATTTTCTTATTTATCTCTTTCCTTGCACTCCTTTCCACATTTTTCCAAAATAATGATTATGCTATTTTTCTCCCTTTCCACTTTCTTTTTTTCTGCAAACTGCTGGGTTTTGTTTGTTTGTTTGTTTGTTTTTTGGCAGTTAAAGACAGGTTTTCTTTAGTTAAAACCTGAGAGGTGCTCCTGGCCGATTTCGATCAGGAGTACTTTCTCTTATAGACTAAGAGTATATATTGGTTTTAGGGTGAGGGGCCTTATTACAGCTTGGAATGCTTATGTATGTGGAGAAGTTTATGGTGGGGTTGGAATCTCTCTGGAAGGAGGGGAGGTTATCTTGGACAGACATCTTTCTGGCACGGAGGGAACTTATCTAGAGTCTAGCATGTCTCTATCAGGGAGGAATTTGGAATGTTTCTAGTTGAAGATGTTATTTGTGGTTTATCGTCATGCTGACTTTAGCCATTAGGCTGATACCCTTTGGATTTCAGTGGTGTTCTTAATAATGTGAACTCCAGAATGAGGGGTTTGTCCAAGATGGTGATGCTCCTGCTCTGTGAATCCAGACCCTATAGTTATAAAAAAGAGGAGGGACTACATGTTCTTTCTGACTACTTCCTGCTGATGAGAGGACAGAGAGTTTTTTGGTCTCAGGTTGACCGTAAGAGCAATGCCGTCTGTAGATGTTTCTAGATAGTTGTCTGTGAAATGGCCGTAATCCTGTCAGTTAAAAATCTTTGAAAAATATTAATTTAGCAGGGTAAGAACATTAGTTCCAGGCATATTATTTGGAGAGGGTCCAGGAATGGGATGGTTATGCTATGATTTTGCTTCCAAACCAAGTATCTGTTTGGTTGTTTTGATTGTCTCTTAGCTTTTTAGCCCTTTCTTTAAGTTTTTCAGCAGCGTTTTTTACTAGGCCAGATTGAGTGATACGGAAACAACTTTCTTTGTCTAATGAGAAGCAGAGGCACATTTTTGGAAAGGCTTATGTGTTATTTTTTTGTTAGTAACCGTTATTCCTGCTATGAGGATAATCGTTAAGCAAAATGCTATAGTAATTGAGATTCTCTGTGTGATATTCCACCCTGAGGTGTTAACAGTATATATTCCTACTGCAAATAGCAGAGTGACTAAAGCAATTCCTGCAAGGGTAGTGTAGTAAATAATTGCCATTAAGAAGTTTTAATATTTGGCTTAAAAGGAGAGGTAGGAATGACAAAAATATTTGGTGGAGTAGAGGTGAGACTGAGTAAGTTAAGTAGTTCTTATTTAGTTACTTATCTTTTATGATTTTCAGCTTAAGACTTCCTATTTCTTTATATTGCTATTTAGGGTGTTTCTTTAGGCTGAAGGGGTTACTTCTTTAGCTTTCCAGCCTTTGACTCGAGTGTGATGGATTTAGGAGTTGAATCTTGTAACAGATACCATGTTAGTTACCCTGGGTTCCATGGACTCACTAAACATGGGAGTGAATGATCCTGGGCACCCTCAGTTATTAGTTGTCTGCACCAGCAGTGAAGAGATTTCTTCCTGTGTTGGTTGGGGGGCTTAGAGGCAGCACCTACTGAAACATCTGCTTTTTAGTTTATAGGGCTTTGAGAAAGCACAGCTTATTTTGAAAACTTGTAGCCAGAAAAAAAATATAATTTAATTTAAACAGTAGAAAATAATAAAAATTGCAAAACATTAGGCAACCCCAGAATTTAACAATAGATGTGCTATGGTTTTTGAAACATAATTTTTTCTCTCTAGTTTCCCATTTTTATTAAAAGACAAATCATGGTAGAACTGGTTTGCTTTACTATACTTGGCTTAATTATTTGCATACAGAGCAGCAAGAATAATTACTTGTTATATAGGCCTTTTAAACTGACCTTGATGGAACTTTATTCCATAGAAGCAATCTGAGAAAAGACCTTCTTAAAGCCAAGCCCAGTCATGGATCTGTACCATCAAATACCTATGAGTTGGGTGAATTCCTCTCTTCTTGAAGTTTCAAGATAACTTGGGGTTCCCGGCCTACTAGAAACTAGAAAGTGACATTCTTTACTTACCACAGATCCAGAAACCCTGTGCAGGGACTGTGTATGCAAAATATGAGGCCAGTTTTCCAAGGGCTTTATTGCTTTATAAGTCAAGTTTGATTCCTTAAAGGAAAGCATACCATCCCAGTTAAAGCCTTGGTAACAATAACCAGTTTTTCCCATTGTGCCCCATTACAAAAGAAAACCGATTCTTATTGCACTTATGCAAATAGCTATATTGCCATAACTTAAGAATACTCACAGATAGTTTCCAAATTCCAGAGAAAATCAGGTAGAGAGAAACAAATATGCTTCAGATTTTGTTTTTGGGAGTACACTAAATTGTTAAAAGCTGTTAATAGCTCAAAAGAAAAAATTTTTTGACTTTGAAAAGCAAAACAAAGGATTAGCAACATTTTAAGCAAAACATTAAAAAGCTTTCTCCAGTCTCCTATTAGTTCATTTTATGAAGTTAATTTCTGTTCTGCTTAATATTAAGGAACATTTTAACTCTTCAAGATTCCTGAATGTTTTTCCTCTATTTTGATGTTACAGCCTCCAGAGTTACGAGAGACTTGCATTCAAGAGCCCCCATTAGACTTTATAGCTAATTATAAAACCACCTTTGAAAGAGGACCAAAACAAGACAACAATTGTTCATGGATGACAAAAAGTTTTAGGGTAGGCATAGTTAAAGACACAATTGGCAAGGATATCTGTTCCCTCTGTGGCACACAATAATTTTACCATAACAATTATAATAATTATTGATAATGTACACTAAGATATATCAGAATTATAGGAGCCTCCCATAACTTTGGGACACATACCAATAACATATTTATACAAATATAGCCCAAATAAAGCCAAACACCATTTTATATTCAACAGTGCTTCCTGTATGATTTTATACCAGATAAGCCAAGTTTCACCTTTATATTAGTGTGCTGTTAATGTTCAACTCAATTTTAATAAAACCTTGTAGACATATTTACTCAATTTTAATGTTTGACCATAAGTTAAGATTTTTATAGACCACTTTTAACCCTTTATAATTTGTGTTAAAGATCAGTTAGTTCTTTAAGAGAAACTGATTGTGATTTTATTATAATGATCAATTTACAGAAAAACTGGACGATACCGCTTTAACTTTAGCCAATATGTTTACACACAGAATTTCCTTTACAATTAACCTTTCAAACCTTGCTTAAACCTTCAAAACAAATTTTTAACCTTTTAATCTGGGTAAAACTCCACATTCTTATGCCTCCTTATAATCTTTTTACCAAAAGTATATTTTACTTTCCTTATAGACCTTACACAAAAATTGTCTTTTCAATAGTGTTAAATACGTGTTACACTGTTAACTCTTAACAACCTTTACCTTTGTTGAAAACCTTGGTAAGTTTGGAAATTTAATTATGTGCCAGATGTAGACCCTAGGACGTAGGACAGAAGTGCAGGTAAGGTCTGGCTTATTCCAACATTTAACTCCATGTGTCCTAGGTTTTACCTTAGCTGCAAAGCAGGAAAGTTGTACAGCTAAGAGTTACAGTGACATTTTATAAAGCATTCAGGAGGCCTAATCAGTTTTAAATTGTACAACATTCCTGCGTAAATTCCCTTTTATAAAATGTTTCATGACTTTCACAGACAATTTATGCCATGCCTTAATTTTCTGACTTGTTGTAACATCCCTCTCTTTAAACGACCAGTTAATTTACTTTAGGACAAGAATTTACCATTTAAGATTCTTTTTATATAAATTTCCATTTCCTTAATGTTAAAGATGATAACAGTTCTTTCCCAAAACAAATTTCCTTCATGTCTGTGGAAGACCACAAGATTAGGAGCTAGGATATTTTACTAAATAGTTTAAGATACAGCTATCTTCATTAAACCAATGTTAATGTTTCATTTATTAAAAAAAATTACACAACCAAAGATAATTTTGTTTCAGCTGAGTTATAGTTTTGTAGCCTTTATGCCAAATTTTGACACCTTATGGTATTTGGCAGAGATAGGTATGAATTTGGCTGATTAATAAATGTCAACAAAAATGTATGCTGGCAACTCTAATTTCTCATTTTATTATACCAATAAGTTTTTAAAGATTAAAGCCACATGAGCTGAAAGGCCCTACAGCTTTTACTTCTCCCTTAAAAATATTTGATTTAAGTGCTTATTTTTCTTACGCCAATTAATTAGAGCTCTTTTAATAGACATTGCACACACAACACATATATAACAACACAGATAACCAGAAGAAGATTCAGTAGTTATAAGACCATTTTTTTTTTTCCTACTAATTTTCCGATTGGATTATTGGCCTTTGAGTGAGGCCCTTTAAGAACAGGATTAGTCAAACAGTTTCCAGGACCTAATAAACAATTATAGCTAGAAGACAAAGACAGATTTTGAGAGGTATTTATTCACCTCTAATTCCAGGGGATCCATAAGGAAAACAGATTTTTTTTTTTTTTTTTCCAAATCGGGATTTGTGGTGCCTTTTCTGTTTTTCCAAGGGATCCCAGGCAGGCCACCAGCAGTGATTGTAGGGTTCTTTGTACATGCACTAAGAGTGACAAGACGGAGTGAAGAAAAGTAATTCAGTTAACTGGGAAGAAAACCTTTTCCAGGAAAACAAGATTGATGAAGAGAAAAATATAAAGAGAAGAACATAAAGGCCTTTTGAATATACTTATAGCTTTGATCTGCGACAAATCAGACGTGGACATGAATGCGAGCAATGCTTTTAACCCCAACCACTTCCTGGAGACGGAGCATGGCAGAAGAGGTTTCTGAATGAGTAACAGGTGGGGCTGAAGGCTTGGAGGAGGGAGGGGCCACTAGGGCGGAGGGTTTGGACCGGGGAGGAATGGGGGTGCAGGGGGATGAGAACACAGAGAGTGTTCGTCTGCAGCGTGAAAAGGAGTTTCAGAGGAAGGAGAGACCTGGGGAGAGTTTTCATTAAGAAGAAAGATTTTATGAGAGGTGCGCGCTTGACACAGGGAAGGCTTGAATTTAAGGTAGAAGTAGAAGAAAGCCTGATATAGGGAACCTCTTGCCATTTGCCATTCCTTATTATAAAGTTGTTAAGGTTCCTGAGAATTTGCAAGTCAAAGACGCCATTTTTTTTTTTTTTTTTTTTTTTTTTTTTTTTTGCGCCATCAGCTGTCATTATCTAATGTGTATTGGAGCCAGGCCTTGTCACAGCAAACCACTAAATGCTTAAGCCAAGTTTGGGGAGGTTGTGAAGGAGACAGCGCAGTGGAGAGGGTGTAGGAATGTGTGATTGTTTGGCACCCAGGTGGGCTGGTGAGAAGAAGCCAAGGGTGTATGTTTTTGTTCTAGGCGTCCCCAGACAAAAGACAGAGACCCAGAATCCTCTTTAGACAGAGGATAGTCAAGTTGAGAAGAAAACTATGCGTCCTCCGGATCCCCACTAGCTTAGTCCTGCTGGTTCTCCGAGGACAGCAGACCTGACTTTTCCCGGGTACCGCGAGAAACCAGGGAAGGGCAGATCTTACTATTTGGCTGGATTACTCTAAGATGTCGGATGTTTCTGTTGGAATCAGCAAAGGACCTCTTGGACAGCAGCCACACGAGAAAGAGAGAGGGAGAGAGCGAGAGAGCGAGAGAGCGAGAGAGAGAGAGAGAGAGAGAGAATGAAGGAAAAGTGAAGTGAGGGAAAAGACGGGGTGCAGGTGGCCAGAGACCTTCAGGATCCAGGAACTAACTCAGGATGAGCTTCCTGGGTTGCAAGAGAACTTCTGCCCGCAGCACCCGTCCTGACTTTCAGCACCAAATGTGAGAGTTAAAGAAGGAGGAAAGAAACACGAAACATGGCTGGCAGTTAAAGACAGATTTTATTTAGTTAAAACCTGAGAGGCGCTCCTGGCCGATTTCGGTCAGAAGCCTGCTGTTATTTCTTTAGGATACGCTACTTTTATTGCCATTGACAATCAGTGTAAAAGTACTAAAATTCTATCACATGCCAGCACTCAATTAACAATGAAGTTTCAGCAAACTCTATTTGCATTCACATTCTGTTTTATATACAGGTTTAAAATTGTGATTCATTCCTAACAACACATACACAATTGAAATCAGTAAAAGGCAAGGATAGAAGGCAGAAATCATCTATTTGAATGTAAAAATAAATATTGTTACCTATAGGAAGCCATCCTATTTCTTGCTTGAGGGAATTGAATACACTGTAATATAATGTAATCTTTAAAAGCATAATGGCACAGAGACATCTGTGAATAGAGTGCACCAATTCTGACATTGACAAATGGTTCAAGAGTGGATGGAATGTAAATGGAACTGACAAACTTTCCAATTCCATTGACTTTAGGTACTTTAAAAATCAAAGAGCTCAAATCATTTTAATGCTAGCGCTTGCACAAGACTTTTAAAGCCTGTTATTTTTAAACGAAGTCCAAAAACACAACATTGCATTGTATTATCATATAAAGTTGCAAGGTAGTCTAATATAAATCCAAGCTTATAGAAATCATTCTTCTATGAGAGATTAGAAATGTTGATTTAGCAAGGAAAATAACAGCCATATCTCCTATTGCACCAAGGAAAAACTAGCCATCAGCCCAAGAAGTTACTCAAATTTCTGCACTGACACCTACAAATTTATGTGTAATCATTGTCTTTTTATTTCTTCTGTTCCTTTCTCTGTCTCTTCAAGAGGGGTATGCGTTTTCCAGGTGCCTAATCCCTGACTGCCTTCCCTAGAACCTGCCAAATACATTATCTAATTAACTATCATGTCTTGCTCTTCCTCCCTGTCCGTAAAATTATACTTGTTTTATTTTTCTTCCCATTGCTTCCTCCTCCAAAAGAAAACAGCTTTCTTCACTTCAGAAGTTCTTCTAAATTCTATTAATTCTGTTATAGTCTCCATGCTTTTCTCTCCTTCCCACTTAAGTGTCAGGCTTGTCTTTATTCACAAAGTGTTCTTTCAGAATATAGAAATGTCTAAAGATTCGACTAAAATTTATGAATATTTGTAAGTTTCTGAAGTGCATAGAAAATAAAAACAAATATTTACCATCATTAATAGTCATTTATCCCATTTACATTTTAATGGGATAAATATATATAATTTTTAAATCTTCCAAAATAAAAAAAAGTATGTGTTTGTGTGTGTAGCAATAAAAGTAATTGTACTTGCCACATAAAAATGTATTTTTAATGAGGAGAGAAATTGCAGGTTTGAATATATAGAAAAGATATATTTCTGGAAGGGAAAGGTAAAGGTATGAAGATGCCAATTTTTCATAATTGAATTTACAGCTTTAATATACATAAAACTAACATTCCAACAAATGTTTAAAAAAAAAAAACTTGTCAAGAAAATTTCAAATGTTTATATTCAACCAGAAAATAACTGAGAGTACAAAAACAAGTTCAGAAGCATATTGGAGGGAAAGAGCCTTACTTCACATTACAAATTTGTAATTATATTTTAGAGTTAAAAGAATCAAACAATGTGATAATCAGAGAAGGGTAAATTAATCAACAGACTAGAATTTCAAAACCAGAAATGTATTTTAAGAAAAATAAGCCTTTGGTTTACGGAAGATTTTTTATCCTGATAAAGTTATGGATCAATGAATTAGCAGAGATTCAAGTTTTAGAGGGCTTATTTCTCAAACGTGTTTACTTGCAGGAAAGAATATCTCACCAGCTTCCCTAAGATATCTATTTTGATGTCCATAAGGCATCTCAGAATCAACATGTCAAAATTTGTTTTCTCTCCCCACAAAAGTAGCTTTTTCTCTGATGTTTCCTATCAAAGGGAATATCACCATAATTTTTCAAGTTTGCAAACCTAGAAAATATTTTGATGTTTGACTAATATAGTTTTTCAATGTAAATGTATTTTCTTCTAAAAGTATTTATATATATCCACTAGTGAAAATTCTACTTATGTAATCAAATTCAAAGGATAAGTTGATCAAAATATTTTGTGACTGACAATAGAAGTAATGTTTTGTGATTATACTTAAAGATGTTTATGACACTGTCAGCTGCATATAACTTAATAGATTTGAAACCATCCACAGAAATTTATAAAGATACTAAGAAATTTTCCAGGGAAATTTCGCCTGATAATATTAGAGTTGATATCCAACAACTCTACTCCTTTTTGAAACAATTAGAGTTGGTATCTAACAACTCTACTCCTTTTTGAAAATGTTCTTCAATAAATTATTGCATTCAACCTACTTTATAAAGCTTTGCTTCAAGAAATGTAGTTAACGCAAAAAGAGACATTAACATCTTTGTGAACAGTTTTGTCTATGTATATGTGTATTTTATCTTCTCTGAGAAGATTGGAACATAAAGATATTTCAGTATCACCACTGCATCTGTCACAAAAATCATAGACACAGTTTTTTAGAAATGTTTATTTTTGAAAGAAAAAATATTAAAAATATTGAATACCAATTATATGTTAGACCTTGTTATATTTTTTGTCATCTAAACTTCTAAATAACTCTACAAAGTAAATGTTATTTTTGTCATAGCTACATAAGATAAAATAATTTATTCAATATAATTTGGCTAGACTCTTAACTGTTAGCTTAAGTTTAAAGGTTGTTTTGTTTTATTATAACTATATTTCTCCTTTGTAATATGAGAAAGGAAAATAAAATATATCACTTTTTTATGTTGTCAATAGTGATATTAAAATATAATCAACATTAAATATCTGTCATTCTTCAAACATGCGTATTATTATAAAAGGAAATAATTTTCCACCAAAATTTTAACCCAAGAAATAATAATATACGGTGCATGTAAAGAATGTAAGTTAGACCATTTCCATTGTGGTAAATGTTGATTACTGAAAATTACAATTAGGTGTTCAAAATTAAACAATGTTAGAAATCTCAGCGTCAATACCCTAGGTGATACATTTCTATGACTGTATTAAACAACATTGTGAATTAATCATGAATATAATTAAATAGTATTATTAAATTGTTACTATTTTGGTATAGTAGAACTTGGTAAGTTTTAATTTGATCAGAGATATATCTTGAGAAGATGAAAGTAACATGAAGGTTTTGTTATAGAATGGTGGCTATTTGGCTACCCTGAAACGATTACAATTTTAGCAAGAGAGATAGTTCAGAAGTTAGCTCAGTAATGTTTTACGAGATTTTTTTTTCCTCACAAGTAATTGGGAAGAGAAGGAATGTAAATTAAATTTATAGTAAAAAGCAAAGGAGAGTTGGGAGTAGAGGAAGAAACTTACTAAGTACTTAGTTTATGTCAACAATATTGGCATTTTAAAATCTATTATCCTATTTGATATAACAAAGAATGATAGATTGATATTTGGCAATATAAAATACAAAGAATCTTCAAATCAGAAACACTCTATTTGAGTTTTTATTTTTCTGCAATTCTTTCCTTCTTCTTGCTCTAAATAAAACGAGGGTCTTAATTGCTATTCCCACAGTCTTTGCATATTAAAATCATTTCACTTCCACACCTAATATATTCCCAGGACCTATAAATGGGTAGGGATCTTATTTGTTCCCTTCTGCTCTTTCCATCAAATGTCTTCTTTCCCCTTGTTTTAAATCTTCAGCATTTTTAAGGTGTATGCAATTAGATATCATATACTTTTACCCTCAAGTTGATGTCTCCTAAAGATCTACAAGTTGTGTGCCTTCATTCTCTTATAGTTTTAATACTTGAATCAATGTTGTCTTCTTTACTCTTTCTGTTGTCTTGTAGAGTTCAAGATACAGTAGATGATTCTTTCATTGTTTTGTCTTCTCACATTTTTGACCATGCTACATTTGAGATAATTTCTTTCTTTCCACTTTATCCACTTAAACACAGATTTATGATTTATAATCTATGTATATCATAACTAATACATGTTCTACTATAATTTTCTTTTCTTTTCCTTTCTTTTTTTTTTTTTTTTTTTTTTTTTGAGGCAGAGTCTTGCTGTCACCCAGGCTGGAGTGCAGTGGCACAATCTCGGCTCACTGCAAGCTCCACCTCCCAGGTTCACACGCCCTTCTGCCTCAGCCTCCTGAGTAGCTGGGACTACAGGCGCGCGCCACCAGGCCCAGCTAATTTTTTTGTAATTTTAGTAGAGACGGGGTTTCACCATGTTAGTCACGATGGTCTCGATCTCCTGACCCGGTGATCTGCCTGCCTCAGCTTCCCAAAGTGCTGGGATGACAAGCGTAAGCCACTGCACCTGGCCTATAATTTTTGTATTATGTCTCATCTCTCCATTCTTGGCTTCCTTTAATTCTGTCTTATTACATATGATACAGTGGTTCACCCATTAACACAATGTATGTCTCCCCTTATTTTTGCCTTTTTAAATTTCTCTATGAACTGTTTTGTAATTTTTAGTGTATGGGATTTTTAATGTAGTTTTTAGGTTTATGTCAAAATGTTTAATAGTTTTGATGATATTATAAATGAAATTATATTAATTTTTATTTCTATTCATTTGTATTAGTATATAGGAATAAAATTAATTTTGGAATGTTTTTCTTAATTCTGCTGCCTTGTAATCTCAATTTTCAATTCTATCGATTTTTGTAGATTCAATCAAATTTTGTACATAGAAAATCATTTCTGAAAATAGTTTCACTTCTGCCTATCCAATTAATAACAATTATTTTACTTTCTTCCTTCATTGCACTGGCTAAAACATGGTGTGCAATATGCTATCATCTGTGGCCTTCTACTGCCCAGAACCACAGCATTGTGGCAAATCTTTCTGAAACATAAATCATATTATATGGCTTCTACATGCTACACACTCCAATGTCTTTCAGTTATATTTAAATAAGTATCTAATGTTCCTAAGGCCCAAAGACTATATGATGCAGTTCTTAGCTATATCTCCAAACCCAAGCATTAACATTATCTACCTACTTACAGTTTTCTACACATCTGATTTCTTTACTATTGATGAAACATACCAAACATACTCTAGCTACAGGAAGTTTTTGCTTGCTGGCTTCAATACCTGTCATTTTTACTATCATGACCCCACTTTATTCAGGTAGAATTTTTGTTCTTCTTGATAAAAGTGAAATAATTTCTAATTTTTCCTGTAAACTCTTAAAGCCCATATGTCACCTCTGCAGAAAATTGTTTTGCTGTAAATCACCCCAAAACTCAATTAACTTTATATAATATACCTCTTTTTTCCTGGCCCTGCTTCTCTGAGAGGCCAGAGTTTCTTCTGTAGCCAATCTCTATTCTATCAATGTGTTCTAACTTCTTTATAAAATGTATGAGAAAAATATTATTTAAGCACTTGCTTTTGTGATTCTTATCATATCTACAACTGATGTTCCACTTCTAGAATATAATCTGTTTAAAGGCAAGAATTTAATCAATTTTATCCACTTATATATTACAAGAGTCTATAACTTGCTTGAAACATATTAGATACTCAATATTTGTTGAATAATTAACAAATGCCATTCAAATCTTTAGCTGAAAGGCCTATGTCAGCAGTACAATGTTATTAAAAATAAGATTGCATGTAATATCCTCAATAAAGACTGGAATCAATTGCAACACAAGGTATTTTTTAAACTCTAAAATTAAAGTGTAGTATTTTAAAAATATATTAAGAAAAAAACCCAAGACACTTAGTTGTTTGCAACTTTGTGTTTGAAAGAAAAATCTAGATACAAAAAGTGATGGCCTCAGTTAAAAAGGATTTTAATAAGTCAGCTGATTAGCACTATGCATGAACGGAAAGGCAGATTTAAAGGAGAATAAGAAAATATAATGAGGTCAAGAAAAACACAAAGGGCACATTATGATGATAGAAAAAAAAATAGAGTAGTAAGGAAGCAGAGATGCTAAAGGAGTTGGAGCAGAAAGCACACTTAAAAAATTAAAACTGAACAAACAAAAACGTTTGATAATAGCTTATTCTCCCTTCTCCTTCCAACACTGGTGCACATTTGTGCTTGTTGTGATACTACAATACCTATGGATATTAAATGATCATGTTTGTTTCCTAAAATATGGTTTCTATTGTGAAAATTTATACTAATGTAAATTTTTTCTCCCTCCATGTCAAAGAATAAAGAATAGCAACTGTCACACAATGTTAAAAAAATGTTCTATAACCCCACATAGAAATAAGTGATAGTTGTGGCAAATCTCCGGTAGAATTTCATCAATAATTCATTCTCAATACACTTCTGAGTGCTGCAGCAATGTTTAATAGGCTCTCTAGTGCATCCTCTGTAGTGTGTTTTGGACGAAAACATTGACACAAAGGAATAATGCTGAGGGGGGGAAACAGCACAATTCAGCCCTTGGTGAGTAATTCAAAGAATGAGTGAATCATTTTTCTTTCTAGGAGTTTTCTTTGTACTGTCCCACACTTTTATTATCATAAGTAAGGTTTGCATTTTCTTCAGAAGAGTTTGTCTTATTCTGACAAATACTCATTGAAAGTTTATAGGAAAGCAGGGGAGAGGATGTCGTAATTTTACAGAGGAAATAAATGCAGTAAAAATGACTTATGTTCCTTCAGCGGATATCTGATTCCTGAGAGTATCATTCAGACCATTTGGTCCTGCTGAAAACCTATGGCCTTCATAAATCTTTCCTGTTATAAGGAACAACTTCACTTATTCTACCATGCTTAACAGAGTTGTTAAATCACTTCTCATCGCGTCTTATCCCTAAGAGAGAGAATTATGTTATTTTAGTGGATTTTATATGTGCTTTTATTGTATTGCAGGTTAAGTTACAGTAATTTTTGTTTCTACTCTCTAGTCTATGGATTTTTTTTTATTTTGTACTTTCCTTGGGTTCCATATTTTTCTCTTTTTAAATATTGGCATTCGACGTTTTAATTTAATATTCTGAAAGGCAGCCAAATCCCATAAAGTATTGGGAACTATTAAAGACTTATAAGCTGAATTTAGAATAAGGATAATGACAGTGTAAGAAAATAAAAGAGAAGAAAGTGAATATAGGAAAGAGATGTACAGAAAATGTAATTTGCTATTTAGAGTGCTGAATAGAACATTCAGAGATATTAACAAGAATGAAAGAAGACAAATAAATAAAATAATTTAAAAAAAAAAGGGAGAAAAGGATAGGGAGAAAAGGTACATGATATAAAGTTACTTGAGTTTTGAATTAAGAATAAAAGAAATTTCTCAAGTAATTGGTATAATATAATGCAAAGCTTATGGGAAATTGAGACATTAATTTTTCTTTCTCAAGAAGGATACAACTTCTGCTCTTTATTTGAGAAAAAAATCGATAGTAAGAAGAAAGTAGTGGTAAGAAAGCAATTGTCAGTTTTCCGGGGAATGCTGACTGTATCAGGTTCAACAGTTTTCAGAGAACTTTTCAATCAACCAATAAAATGATATGAGCCTTTATGGGAAACTGGCTAAGAATAACTACACATTCACTTATTTATTTATTTACATATCAAAGAACATATATATTTATTAGACATTATATAAAGTATGAGGATATAAGGATCAATATATCCCCAGGCAAATAAGTGATTATTATACATAAAATCTGAGAGAAAGCCATGTTGATTAAAAGATGGGTGATTATGGATATATTTTATAAGCAACCCATTCTCATGAATTGGATGTCGGACATATATGAAGGAAGTCAAGGGTAATACTCAGAATTTTGGCATAAAAATAAGATAGATATAGGTGCCCTCAATTAAAATCAAGAACTTTGTTTTTAACATGGTGAGATATATATTTAGATATTTAATTTTATAAGATATGTTGATTAGGCAGTAGGACATAGATTAAATTTGGGAAAGGATATAATCTGGAGAGAGAAATTTGTGGATCTTTCATATAGAAAAAGTATTTAAATCTATGAAAGTAGATGAGATTATTCAGGAAATAAAGGCATAGAAAAGACAACTAAGTACTAATCCTTGTGGCACTCCTGAATTGAGGATAAGAGAAGTGAGTACAGTAAGCTGAAGAGGAGAAGCTAGTATGACCAAAAAACAAAGAATCCCAGAAGAGTGCATTCTCCTTGAAGCCCGGTGAAGCAATTTTATAAAGCAAGCAGGAGTAATACATTTAAAATGTCAAATGCCGATTTGTGAAATGAGATGAAGATTGAAAATATCCTCAAGAGACGCACATTAAGGTACATAGAATAGTGAAATAATGGTAGTACAATATATTGAAGATTCTAACGGATTTTTGGAACTGGGGTACCAAAGAGATTAAGTTAGACATTTTGAAGAAAGTGATTAGGAAGTAGAATAGATAAACCTAACATTAAGGATGTCAGCAGTGGTGTGTTACATAAACTATATATAAGCCATATATGGCATTTTGTTCTAACTAGCCATTAGAAATGTGAATATATTAAGCAAGCTCTTTCAAAATGAGTTTTTCCTGTAATATGAAAAGGGAAATGGATTTTTAAATTGTGAAGATTCCGTGTTACAATTCATAAGAGCAACGGTGGGACTGTCCAGGTAGAGATCAAAGAACGCCATTGATTGTGGGGTGATAGAGGTGCATCATTTAAACTCTCGCTTATCCTCTTCTTGTGGATGAACACATTTTTTTAACTAGGTGTCAGTTGAGTGCCTTTCTCCCTCTCTCCCTGCGTTTATGTATGTGTACACACACAGAGAGAGCTTTGCAAGATAAAGAAAAGAAGCATATATTGACCAGCAATTAGGATTTGATTATGTACCTTGATCAACGTCTCCAGTATTCTTAGGATACAAAGCCAGGAGGCAGTGAAAGCCTTTGCAAAATGAAGCTCATTCTTCTAGAAAAAAGGAAACTGCTACCCTAAAGTGCTTTTTGAATATCAATTCAAGAAGACAGGACATCATGACTAGATATTGCCCTATCCTAAATCTCATAACAGGGAAAAGAAAATAAAATAAAAAAAGGAAAAAAATCTGGGTTGTTAACATGGTTTCAAGTAAAAAGAGGATGAAGTTTCTTGTTTTGACATCATCAGAGTTGACCATTAATTTGTGGAAGGTCCTTAGGACCCAGATGTCATTTCACAGTGTGATGCAGTGTGTTCTAATGGAACTGTTACTTTGTAGCTTGAGTGTATCACCCCACTCAGCAGTGGCAGTCCACAGAACTGGACTTGTTATGATTGCTGAGTGGATGAGCATACCTAAGATTCTGCAAGGGCAGAACAGATGCAAAATCTATGGATTCCATTACTCTTGCAGGGAAATATTTCTCCTCTAGACAACGAGACTTCCCCACTGATAGGGTTTGCATCTGTGATCTGTGTCCCTAGCCAAATCTCACGTGCAATTGGAATTGGAGCCTCTGATGTTGAAGGTGGAGCCTAGTGTGGGGTGGTGGGATCATGGGGTTGGTTTCTTATGAATGGTGTGGCACCATCTTTCTTGGTACTGTCCTTGTGACAGTGAATTCTCATGAGATTTGGTTTTTTAAAAGTGTGTGGCATCTCCCCCCCTCTCTCTTCTGCTTCCACCATGTGAGAAGAGATACCTTGGCCTTCTGCCATAATTGTAAATTTTCTAAGGCCTCTGCAGAACCCAGGTAGATGCCAGCATCATTCTTCCTGTACAGCATGCAGAAACATGAGATAATTAAATCTCTTTTCTTCAGAAATTCCCATCTTGGCCGGGCGCGGTGGCTCACGCCTGTAATCCCAGCACTTTGGGAGGCCGAGGCGGGCGGATCACGAGGTCAGGAGATCGAGACCATCCTGGCTAACATGGTGAAACCCCGTCTCTACTAAAAAAAAATGCAAAAAATTAGCCGGGCGAAGCGGCGGGCGCCTGTAGTCCCAGCTACTCGGGAGGCTGAGGCAGGAGAATGGCGTGAACCCGGGAGGCGGAGCTTGCAGTGAGCCGAGATCGCGCCACTGCACTCCAGCCTGGGCGACTAAGCGAGACTCTGTCTCAAAAAAAAAAAAAAAGAAAAAGAAATTCCCATCTTAGATATTCTTTTATAGAAGTGTAAGAACAGATTAATACACCAAATCCTAGGCACCTTGGTGGAAATATGAATCTGAGCTTCTGGGATAATTCAAGTGTTTTAGAAGAGGATAATAGTAACAAGATATTTTTATATTATTGTGACAATCTGAAAAAAAACATGTGACTAGGTTTTCTGTTGATTTCTTAGGACAATTCATATGTCACACTTAGTAAAGTTCTAAACAATTATAAATTTATTATTTTGATTTAAGCTTAATTGTTTGCCTGTGTTATTTTTGTGCTCGGAGAGTGTCCTTTGCATATTCAACTTTGAATCCACATTATCTAACACAGTGGCAAACACTTACAAGACCATTAATTAAAATTCCTTTAGTGGGCTCAAAGGTTACAGCTCTCTTGATTCTCACCTACACTCAGCCACTGGAGCCTAGACTTTAGCACTGTTACATAGAACTGTCTCTAAGGTATTTAAAGAGGTAACCACATGCTGAGTTAGAATTTGTCTTTTCAAGTAATTAACTTATAATTGAATTCATAAATTATTTATTAAATAGGTGAATTTCTAGGTTTAGAAAAACAAAAATAGATTTTTTTCTTTCTTCTTCTTCTTCCTTTTCCTCTTCCTCCTCTTCCCCTTCTTCCTCTTCTTCTTCTTCTTCTTCTTCTTCTTCTTCTTCTTCTTCTTCTTCTTCTTCTTCTTCTTCTTCTTTCTTCTTCTTCGACATTGACTCTCACTCTGTCACTCAGTGCATTGGTGTGATCTCAGCTCACTGCAACCTCCACCTCTCGGGTTCAAGAGATTCTTCTGCCTCAGCCACCCGAGTAGCTGGGATTACAGGCTTGTGCCACAACACCCAGCTAAATTTTTGTAGTTTTAGTAGAGATGGGATTTCACTGTGTTTCCCAAGCTCATCTTAAACTCCTGGCCTCAAGTGACCTGCTTGCCTTGGCTTCCCAAAGTGCTGGGATTACAGGAGTGAGCCATCGTGCCCAGTTCTAGCATTATTTTAATTATAAAATGGATGATTAAAGTTTATGATGAAGTAATGGAATTTATTTCTATAAAAATGAATGATATAACTCTTAAAACAACAAGAAAACAAACAACCAAAATAAATAATGGGCAAAAGACAGGAACAGACATCTCAGGAAAGAAGATATATAGATGGTAAACAAGCATACGTAAAGATGTCCAACATCATAAGTCATCAAGGAATTGTGAATTAAAACAACAATCAGGTATCATATGCATCTATTAAAATGGCTGAAATTCAAAACACTGAAAACACCAAATACTGGTAAGGAGGTGGAACACCAGGAACACTTATTCATTGCTGGGGTCCACACAAAAGACTGCACACAAGAGTTTATAGCAACTTTATTCATAAATGCCAAAAGTTGGAAGCAACCAAGGTGTTCTTCACTAGAGGAATGAACAAACTGTGGTATATCCATAAAGATATGAATAAACTTTAATCGCATATTGCCAAGTGAAACAATTCAATCTGAAAAGACTGCAAATTGTGTGAGTCAAATTATATGATATTTAGAAAGGGCAAAATTATGGAGACAGTAAAAAGATCAGTGATTGCCAGAGTTTTTCAGGGAGGGAAGGATGGAAGGATAAATAGATAGGGCAGTGGGTATGTTTGGAGCTTTGAAATCATTCTGTATGATACTGTAATCATGCACACAAGCAATTATATATTTGTAAAAATTCATTGAATGTGCAACACAAAGAGTGTGCCCTAATGTGAAGTATGAAGTATAAAACTCTTTACTGAACAAGAGTTTTACTCTTGCTGCCCAGGTTGGAGTGCAGAGGCGCAATCTCAACTGACTGCAACCTCTACCTCCTGGGTTCGAGGGATTCTCCTGCCTCAGTCTCCTAAGTAGCTGGGATTACAGGTGCCTGCCACCATGCCCAGCTACTTTTTGTGGGTCTTTCTTCCTTCCTTCCTTCCTTCCTTCCTTCCTTCCTTCCTTCCTTCCTTCCTTCCTTCCTTCCTTCCTTCCTTTCTTTCTTTCTTTCTTTCTTTCTTTCTCTCTCTCTCTCTCTCTCTCTCTTTCTTTCTTTCTTTCTTTCTTTCTTTCTTTCTTTCTTTCTTTCTTTCTTTCTTTCTTTCTTTCTTTTTTTCTT